>NW_004524835.1:1536633-1567884 GCF_000260255.1 Octodon degus | reverse complement strand
GTTCTAATGGTGTTTGTAAAAAGGATATCATGTCTGCATCTTGTACAGCAATTAACCACTAGGAAGAATGTATGCAATGTGTGAATTATTGAGACTGTCCTACCAATTTGGTTTGAAACTATCTCATTGCTAATTGTTTCTGAATATAATTATGGGGAAAAAAAGAAAAATATATCATGATTCATGAGTAATAAAACTTTTCTCATGCAATAAAAAATAAAACAAACAAAAAAAAGCAGGAAAAAAAGATAGTTTTGGGTTTTAGGAAGAACAGTACTAAGGTGTAATTTCCAGTTGACAAGTATGTGTGACTGCAGAAAGAAGGTGAGTACTGCCTTGGTGAACATCTTTCTCAGCTAAATTGAAACATACAGAAAAAAGATACTGAGTTTTAACTTTCAGAATACACTCATATACCAATCCAGAAAATATCCTCCAAAATGACAGCACTTGAAGAGTTGTTTCCTTGAAAAAGAAATTTAATTTTGAATTATCTGTACTATATACCTTGAAAATCTTGAATCATGCCATCCAATGAAAGATAGTGTTGTTTGACTTAGTGACAGATGATATGTGCAACAGTGTTTTCTATCTTCTGTCACTGTTTCAGTTGTATATTTAGTGAGTTAGTTGTGATTGATGATATCTTTTTAAGCACTTCCTAGTTTTTCTAGTGAAAAGATGGTATATTTAACTCTATTAATGATGTTATGTTTAAATGCAGCAAATATAGTTTTATAATCCTTTAATAGTGAAGCCACAATTTATACAAATGGATTTCTTGTCTTTAGCTCAAGCAATTTTGACAGAAAGATATCATTTAAAGTAACTTTCCTCATCCTTTAGAGATGCAGAAGCCAAAGGCTACATTTCTTTGATATGAAATAACATTACAATTTTGAATGCCTGGAAATATCTAGATATGGCATTAAGTTAAGTGGTTTGTATAGCTGAAACTAAATGTTATCTGGAAGAAAAAAATCACCAACAGTTACAATTTTAATATAAATAGGGCTGAAGAAACAATTTTATTCAGAAACACATGGTTCTTTCAAGACTGCTTATGTGATGCTCATACAATTGAAAGGATTATTAATAAAATTGTGCACAGTGTAAAATGTTGGTAATTACAGAGGCCCTGCAATCTGCTATTTTGCCTTCAGTAGTATTATTTGGAATCTGATGTACATCAGATTTAGGGTGAATACCTGAAAACTTTAGAAGAAATGATATCAACTAAGTGTTATTTTCAACTTAATCTATTCCTCAAGAATAACAGTTTATACTCTTAAATAGTTAAGTATCACTGTGGGAGAAACACACAAGAGTTTTACCATTAAGTCTCTTTCTGTGTAAATATTGCATCATGGTATCTGAATGTCAATAGCCAAGTTTTGCAAATGGAGAATATAGTGACCTTGAGAGATTGATAAGAGATGGTGCTAGATAATGACTTCTTCACTTAAGCTTCTAGGTGTGATGTGAACTCTTATACTGAGGGTTTTAATTATATCCAGTAGTCTTCTGAAATATGACAGTTTATAGAATATACTCACAAGACACAAGTCAATCTTTCATAGTACCAAGCAACCCTCAGCTAAGGAATATTTATCTTATAAATGTCAAATTAGGTTACAAGAGCATATAAACATACCTTGAATAATCAATGCTCTGGGAGGGGAATCTTATTTGTAGGTATAGATTGACTATTCCTCATATAAAATACTTGGGACAGGCAATATTTTTGATTTGAGATTTTGGGGAATTGGCAATGTCTGCATAAAATTTATGAAAGCATTTCTAACCCTAGAAGACAAAATAATTGCAATATTTCAAAATTTGAAACTTTTGAACACAACACTCAAAAAGTTTTAGGCTTTGAATTTTTGGATTAAGAATATTCAAGATGTGGTAGCTTCTAGCCAATTCTATTTTTGGTATTTTTAAACATTAGAAATGATACAGAATTGCAGAAAATAAGATGATAGGAATTCAACAATGGTTTTTTTGTGTGTGTAGTTAATAGTGTAAGTGTGTGAATTTATCCAAATGCTTGCTATATGTTTCTGCAAGACCTTTTTATGGAATATCATCATGTGAGAGACAGGATTTCATTGCATGCATGATGGCTTTTTTTTCTTCACATGATCCCTTTAAAAGGACATTTCTCAGATGGGCATAATAATAACTTGATTGATTATAAGTATTTTCTTAATACCATAACTTTCCCACAGAAATGCTCTACTTGTAGTATTTATAAATAACAGCTATAAGAGATTCATTACTATGAATGTTTTTATATAGCTGGGTAATAAAAGTATTCAGTGTTTGATCCTAGATCCATACAGAATTTTCATGAGATAAGCAATCTGTTTAATCTCTTCAATAGTATCCTGTGTTACTACTCACAAATCTTAGCTTCCTATTATCCCTAAACATGGTAGCGTAGTTTTTAAAACTGTTCCTGGTTTAGTAGGCCCAAATGATAACAATGTGTTATATGATTATTATTTTCATTTTCGTATCAGAAAATACAAATCTCTCTTACACTTCTGTTATAAGCCATGAACCCTTATCGGTATTCTCTTCTTCGGATTGACATAAAAATTTTGGATGCTCTTCAATTTAATCAAAGTCAATCAACACCCAGGTTAATCCATTATGCAAGAAATAATTAGAGACTTTAGTTGTGTGAAAGTTAGGCTGAAGTGAACAATTCTCCACAAAAAATCATTTTATAAATAGTTTAAGGAAGAAGTCTGAGAGGACAGAGCAGAGCTATTTGTGTTTAAGTCTTCAGTGAGGATGTCTGGTGCTTTCACAAGACCAAATATTTGTGAAGAAAATCAATGTTGCATAATATGGAATAATAATATTTATCCCTGAGAAATTATATGCAGAACACATTCACATACATCAGATTTGGTGTCTATCACAACTTTGTGAGGGAAAGTTGAATGTTGTTATTCACATTTTATAAATCAAGAAAATTAATTAACATGGTCAAGAATATACAGATATAAATGATGAAGACCACAACTCTATCCTAGATCTTTCTGATGTATTTTATACACCTTTGTTAGATTTACAGCACTCAGTGTTGGGGTCAGGTAATTTTTCCCAATTATATATTGGTATGCAGCAGTAATTTTTATTTAATTTTTTAAATGTATTTGGTATAGGGTCTACAGGGTGTTGAGGGACTCATTACATAGATCAGACTTGTAGTGTTTCTCCTGTTTTCAGCCTCCCAAGCACTGGGATTACAGGCATGCCCCACCATGCCCAGTCTTAGTCACCATCTCAGCACACCTTGGGGGCAGGGCCGTCACTGCAGGCGAGGGATTTAACTCCAACCATTGTGCTCTGCCTAAGAAGACGCTTTCATCCATTGAGCTGTCTGGCCAGCTCAATTTTTATTTAATTTTATGTGTTTATTTAATTTAAAATTTTAGCTTTTTCATACCTGTATGTAGTACAACATATTTACATTCCTTGTGCAAAATCTTAATTCCTTTTTGTTTCTTTTCCTCATTCCTCTTCTATCATTTGATCACCTTCATTTTATACTTGTGTATGGTGTATAATATTTATATTTCTTGTACCCATTTTTTCTAAAAATCATGGAATAATCAATGACCTCTTTTTATCTCTCTACCTGTTTTATAGTATGCTCTCAGGCCAAGAATATCAATGTTTTTCTCTAGACCTACCTCTTTTACAAAAGTTTCTTTGATTTATTCATAAACCTGCCCCTTCTTTTAATTTCCAGTTTATACCCAAAGCCAAACACTTAAATTGTACTCTTAAACTATCTAAAGTGAACTGTGAGTATGGAAAAAAAAACTGCTTGCTTTGTATAAATGGCCTTCAAACTTCTATGTGCTTATTGGCCTTTTTCCTCATGAGCTTATCTAGTAGCTGTGCTCAGACTTATACTGGGAAAATGTCAGATTTATTTTTCTCTTAGTTTTGTTGCCAGTAAGAGCGATAATAATTACTATTTTCCAAGACTGTGAAGATTGAATGGGAATAAAGGCAAAAGAGCCTAGCATTATTTCTGACACATGGAGACACTTAATAAATAGTAACTATTAATGTATAAGACTGGTATTAAAGAGAATTAAAGACACGAAATATAATCTTTTAAATATGTTTTAGACTTTATAGTGGTTCTGTATGGATTTAGGTATGTCTGTGTTTTTATTGTTCCCTCCATGAACATCTATGTTTCCCTCCATAAAACCTCCATGAGTGTTTATCTACATAAACATTCTTGTTTTCCAGTTCATCAATCCATAATAACATCTTTGAAAAGATGAGGTATGTGTACAAGCATAATATCTATAAAAATGATAAACTAATTCTGCATATTTTTGCCAATACTCATGTAATCAAGAACAATTTAATGCTATCTTTGTATCTATGATGCATGAAAGATATTTGGTGAGTTACCCAATAACCTCATTCAATACAGATGTAGGTAGAGTATTTCTCCAGTCATAATCATGAACTTACAGACATTATCTCCTGGTTGCCCTTTGGAAAGCCCTCAAGTATATAATTACTAATGCAAATATAGTCAGGTGGCTGAACAAATTTGCTATAACAATTTTAGATGCTTTGTGAAGTTACATTTTCAATTGTACCTTTTATCATAAGAGATATTTAAAAACTCCTTGATTCTTGGCAAAATCTCCTGTGTTGATTCCTTCCTGTTATACTAAATAATACCACTGAAAATGTTTTGCGTCATCTGATAATGATCTCAACTTCATGTGTACATTAAAGAGAGAAAAACAAGTTCATATACAAAAGATGAAAGCCTTGCATTTCTAGCCAATTTTAGAAGGAAGCTGAACTTTCTTCTATTTTTGAGACTATTGGCTTTTTGAACATCCTTTTACTAATGAGGTGGAAAAAGAAAACAGTTATCAGATATCATAGGCTACAGATTAAAGAAAAGTTTCTAAAGTGGTCATAGCTATCTTTATTCCCATAGAGAGTGAATACAGTTGCCCTATGAGTTTAGGAATACTGATTTTGGAAATCATAGTAAAATTCCATTCAGAGGACTTCCCAACAATCAACATCCCCTATGACAAATCTTTTCACCCTTTCTATGCCAGGATCTTAGTGGTTAAAACTAGCTTTGTAGGCATTTCTTAAATATTTTTTCTAGGTTTACTGTGTAGTCTTTATTGATTCTGGGGGAACAGGAACTGTTTCTTTTATGCATTTACACCCAATAGATATTTAAAAGCATCATTGATTGTGTCAAATACCCTTAGTGTTATAAATAATAATTTTATGCTCTCAAAGAACCAATTTTATTCACTGATGATCTTCTTCTTCTTCCCCAACTCCTCCTCCTCTTCCTCTTTCTCGAACTTCTTATTTTCTTCATCTTTCATTTGTTTTATTCCTTTACTTTTCTTTGTACTGGTAAGTGAACCCAGGACCTTTGCAGTGATCCATTTCTATAGTCTTTTTACATATGTATGCACACATAGATGTGTGTGTGTTTGTGTGTGCATGTATGTATGTATGTATGTATGTATGTATTACTTTGACACAGAGTCTCATGGAATTACTCAAACTGGCTCAAACTTGCCAACTTCCTGCTTCATCCTTCCAGAGTTCTAGGATTACAGGCCTGTATTACCATTCTTGCTCAGTTTTTTCATTGCATATGTCCAAATTTTCTAATCAGATAGACTTGTAGGTAGTGTGTTCTATTATTTACTCATTGAACAGTAAACATCCAATTCAGCCAGAAGATGCAACCTTACTCAAATAATAAAAGCAAATAATTTTGAAACTTATATTCCCTCAATTTGCTTCCTTTAGAATACAAAAATCTCATAAATTCTAGGTAATTTTTTTCATATTTCTGTATATATATGTATATACTTATATGAAATATGTTTATTCATATATTTATTTCTATATATTCATATTTATATAAAATGTACTTAATATTATATATACTTACATCTATCTATCTATTTATAATCTACTACTCATTCAGAAATAGCTCTGAAGTGAAATTATAGTATCAAGTCATTATGAAAGAAATAAATACCTAAAAAACTTGTCGTATGATATAAATGATATAAAGATTCTATACTCCTTATAGCTCCAACATGGAATATAATAGGTCTAAGTAGGCAATTACTTAGGCATAATTTTATTCATTTGATTGCAATTACTCTAGCCAATTCAAGTAACCTTTTATAATTATATTTTTATTTTGAGATAGTTGAAGATCATATGCAGCTATTAGCAATAATACAAAATAATCCCATATGTCCTTTGTTAAGGATTTTGCAATGATAACAGCTTAAAAACTCTAGCACATTATCACAAATAGGATATTGACTGTAATACTCTCAAGATATGAATAGTTCCATCACCACAAGTTTCTCTTTTGTTATCCATTTATAATCTTTCCTCCTCCTTACTATCTGCTATTTTTTGTTTTACCACTACTAACTCTGAACAGTCGCTAATCTGTTCTGTATTTCTAACATTCTATATTTCAAATGTTATATAATTTGAATAAAACATTATGTCAATTTTTGAGGTAGCATTTTTTTTTTTAGCTCAATGACTCCTTGGAAATTTATTTAATTCTTGGCTGCTATTTATTCTAGTCTTTTTGTTGCTTTATATTTATCTTCCTCTCCATCACAATTTCTTGAAAACATTGCATTTTTTGTTTGAGATTTTCCTTATTTCTAATATATGTATGTGTATTAAATTCTTCTCTTAGAATAATTTTGGCTGCACCCCATATATTGATATGTTGCATTTTCATTTACAGTTTTACTTAATTTCACATTTCACTTAGACTTCCTTTTTGGACCTAACATTATTTAGAAAAACAAAATTTGTCTTGTGTTTTTTCATTTTGTCATGATCTATAGCTTGATTCTACTGTAATTAGATAATATAATATATTATTTTAATTATTTTAAATTTGTTTATGATTTGAATTATGCAGGATATAGCCTGCCTTGATGAATGTTCTTTAAATACATGAATATGCATATTCTTATTTTGGTGCAGTATTCTGTAGATTTCAGTTAAATTCTCTTAATTGATGATATTTTTTATTTTTCCTAGGGTTTTCTGATTTTCTGTCTGGTAGTTGTAGGTACCTTATGTAAGGTACAGATAGATATATCATCTGAGTTAACTTATTTCACTTTACATAATGTTTTTAAATTCTATCTATACTATAACATATCAAATTTTTGTTCCATCATATAGCTGAAAATTGTTCCACTATATGTTTGTAATACATGTTATGTTTTCCATTCATCTATAAATAGATTCTTAGGTTCATCTCTCTCTCTCATCTTCATTATGCAAGATGTTAATACTATATCATTAATTTTTCCTGCCTGAAAGTAACCCTCAAGTTATCTTATTACTGGACTACTTAGTGCTATCAAAATATTTAAATGATTAAAGAGCTACATGAGGTTTTGTTTCCTGATAATGAATTCACAGTGGCCATCTGTACAGAGGTTAATATATCACTTGGGGTCATGTAATATTTTCTTTATTTCATTCTAGTTAGAGTTCCAATTTCTAATTTATCAAAACACAACCACATTCTAATTATAAGATCAAAATTACTGTGATATTGATATATCACTTTTAGAGAAATTTTGCTAAAAGTATGGATTGCGTTCTCCATGTCATTTTAACTAAGTTGAGAAGTACTTGGAATTTACATATAAACAGCATCATGATTTGGGCCTTATGTAATATAGAATGCCCTTGAAATATCTGCTGTTTTTTTTAAAATTATACTTTGGTATTATTTGACTAGTGGAAAAAATCTACTTGTCCTTAGTTATTTGCTATACATTTTTGGACTTCTAAGGAATATTTTATCAAAATAGCTATTGAACATGTTGAAGACAGAATGATTGCTCTCAAAGACTAATTAATGAATTTACATACTACCTGGCAATTCATCAAACCAGGCCCTGCAGGAGAAGCAGCTCAGATACTTTAATACTGTTACTTCCCTTTATTCTTGTCCCATATTTCTTTCCCAATATATATTTTCACCTGAAAATCAAATTTTAGAGGCTAAATTCTCCTGCCCCAGTACACACGCCCTTTTAGCTGATACAGTTGTAGTCCGTAGTTGAAATACCTGGAAAAAATCTTCAGATCTGTTATCTGCAACTAAACCCTCATTTTCTTTTCTCTTGTTAAGTGTTAGAAAAACAGGATCAATTTTCTGTCTTAGAGCACAAAACAATAAAATCATTAGGTAATGTGCTTAACTGAGTGATTCATTCTGTGAAGTGTGATTATTTGCTTTAACAACAGATAAGAAGCATGTTAATTTGACATGCTAGGCATAGCACATTACTCTTGTTTAGCATTGATACATTTACCTTCTATGCAATGGATGGGACCATGGATTTCTTTCACCAATGTTCAGTCAAGTCCCGAGATTTTTCCTTCGCAATAACTATAAAATATACTTAGCACTTGATATAGCATTAATCCAATGGAGAGTAAATGGTTGTATAGTAAATTAAGGCAAAACATATTAAAGATATGGATGTGTGCAATGACAAGAATAAGCTATTGGCTACCTTTAAGGAGCTGAGTTATTAATGTGATCATCCTGCAGTACCTAGAGAGATACTAGGTAGTTAAGGCTTAGGCTTCTAAGTCTAGTTTCTTTTTTGTTTTCTTTTTTCTTTTTTGTTATCAGGGATCAAACTCAGCACCTTGGGCTTACCAGCCAGATGCTTAAGCTGCTGAGCTATCTCCCCAGCCACAGTTTTCTAATAATCAAGTATTTGACTTTAAGCAAAGTGACATTACCTTTTGTGTTCCTGTTTATCTTACAGCAGGTAACTAGTATAGATACTTATTTTTAACTTATTTTGGACCAAACAGAAGTCACTAAAAATTGTACATATTAATGGGGTTCCATGTAGTCCTTGGGACATGCTCTTAATATACAATGTTTAAATCAGCTGAAAGATATTTATCTCCCCAAGCATTTGCCATTCTTCATGGCAAAAACTTCTAAAATCCTTTATTTTAGCTTTTTAAATTCTACATTATTGTTGTCTACACTCACCCTAATATATAGTAATACTTCAGAGCTTCTATAGCTTAGTCCTCATTGACAAGCCTTTCTCAAACCCTCAAGCCCTGCTCTGGACTCTAGTAATAATGAACTTATTTGTTATCTCATCTCTGAGATAAACTTCTTAAAATTCTATGTATGAGTGAGATTATATAATGCTTGTCTTTCTGTGCCTGACTTATTATACTTACTATAATGATCTCTAGTCCCTTTTGTGTTGGGTATTCCTATTTAAATTTTGTAAAGATTATAACTCAAACCAACAATATATATTATTGTGGTAAAAATCAAAATAAATCAACTCCAATTTATCAAGTGATTACTATACGCCAGACATTTCACATGTTATAGTCAATCCTTATAGAAATTCTTTAATTGTTAATATCCTCAGTTACTGGTAGGAAAACCAAAACATAAAGTACTTAAGTAGTATTCATAAGATGATGTAGCAAACTAGTAGTTGAGCTTGGATCTAAACACATCTATCGAGAAATCTTTCAACTACTATTATATCAACTCACTGAAAATAAAGGAAAACCTTCTGTCCTGAATTATTCCACGGTCTAATTCCGAAATCTCCAGTTACCATGATACAGAAAGAAGACAATGCTGCATTCACTGAAGTTTCAAGTATCAATCCTGAAAGATATTCATGGCTTTTGTCCTTAAAATTGATTCTAAAACACATTCATCTTAAGCAAATGAATTTAGCAAGAAGAATTTATTTGAATGGTGGAGACATATTCTTACTTTATATTTCCATTCAAATTAATGCATAATTTTGGATCTTGAGTACCTAATTTTAGTTGTAAAATATATTATTAGTTGTAAATTATTGTGTACTTTTCTTTATTGTCACATAAAGATAGACTTTGCATTCAATATATTGATATAATGCGCAATAATATTAATATTATTCCCAAATTATAATTTCATATAAACATGAACCATGAATTTGTGGCAGCTAATCATATTGTCTTGATTAGGACTATTTCACCTCCTGAATATTCACTTGAACAGGAATAACTAGAAGATAACTCCCATAGTTTATCTACAAATTTAAGGAGGAAGGAAATTTTTTAAATCTAACAACTTGTAAATTGTAAACCAATGAGAAACTTGCTTCAATATTTCAAATTGGGAAAAATGACCTGCCTCTTTTTTACAAGGTTCTTTCTCTCTTTGTTCAGGGACAATGGGATTTTAAGCAAATATGTCTCTGTCACACTTGTTTTATAGCTGTTGTGACTGCTTGTTAGCTGTCAAGTAGCCTGTTGTCTTTGTTATCTATCTTTTAAGGGCATACAATCCCTTGAGCATGCTCAGTACTCATATTTTATCCCTGGCATTATTGATGTTACCACATATACCTTTCTTGACCATGCAACTTGTCATATTTCAAGATTTTGAAAGGGTTAGTTGTGACACTGCAGAAACAGAACTAATGGTCAAGTCACCAGTCAAATAATTTTGTCTCCTGAATCAGAAATCATGATTCTATAAGCCCCAGCTTTGAGTATGCTCTTTGGGAAGCTAATGTTTATGGAACTGGATCCTGTTGTGGCATTACAATGGTGGATTGACGACTGATGGTCAATTTGTGATACCTAACTAAAATGAAGCAGCATGGTGCTGGGTGTGGAAGGTGCAGATGAGCATTTTTACCATCACCATAAGAAGCAGAACTGGAGAGTAAAAGTTTAGAAGCCATTGAGAGCTCTTGGAGCTGTTGTTTATCATATGGGTGCTGTTCATTCTCTTGGAGGATCCAATCATGCTGACTTTCATGATGAACTCAGCTGTTCTTATCATTGAAGAAGTTTAGACCTTGGTGTCACTGAGGATGTCATAGTTCATTTTGAGGAAGACCTGGTCCTTGTTTTGAACATTGTTTCCTGGCTCTAGAGGGAAAAATTATATACTGCTAAGTCTTGTGGAGAAGCTTATTGAGTTGGCTTTCCTGATAAGAGCTTGGCTGTTCTCTCTAACAGAAGAGCTCAGGACCTCACTGTTGCTGAGGATATCTGTGGTAATTTTCAGGGGAGCTCTGGTTCTTACTTTGGGTGTTGCTTCCTGGATCCAGTGCAGATCTCTCAGCCTGCTAGCACACAACGTTCATCCTACTGGCACAGACTTTCTAGCTTCTACCAGTAATTTTTGGGCCTTCTCAGTGCAGACTCATGAAACAGGCCTGCATAGGGCACTGTGGGCTATTGGCATCCACTGGGATTTGTGGGTGGCATTGTTATAGAATCTAGATCTTGACCTGGACTCATGCAGGATATTAGGATCCAGGCCCTCAGATGGACTCTTTGGTCTTTGGTGTGTGGGAAGATTTCATGCTGTCTGCATATATATGACTCTTTGGGAGACTATTATAAAATACTTCTATAAATTATGTGCCCTATATTGTTTCACCTTGTAAAGCCCAGAAGACAGCAATTAGTTTTCAAGATACCTTATGTCAAATAATTTAAAATTCTTATTCAGTTACCTTTCATTGCCAATAAATATATTCAGTCAAAATATTTTGTAAAATCTATGTTTTAACATAAATGAATGATACATTGGCTTAAATTAGTTAGAAATCAAGTATTAAAACTATTCAAAGGAGCTAATAATTTTTGACACAGAGATCATGTTTTAGAATCATAAGACAGACTGCAAGAGTGCTCTGATTGGTGATGGAGTATGAGTTGACTACAAATGCAGTATTTAGATCTTCCATTAAAGGCTGACAAGAATGATACTTTTCATTTGTATGCAAAATTCCAACTATCCCTTCAAGAGGACTGATCAGATCATGCTTCATTACTTAATCTTTCTTTACCTTTTAATAGATGAATTAACAAAAGAAAATGAGAGCTCTTCTCAAGTATGCTTCCCACAGTTCCCTTGAAGCAAACAGTGTCTCAGTGATCTTGTTTCTTCTCAAGCCCACACTTATTTACTCTTTATCAGGTTAAGAAGTGTGTGAATGGTTATAAATTGAAATTTTTTTTCCATTAAAAAAGAGGAAATGCAGGATATTGCCTCTGAAATGTTAAGACTTTGACAATGGTTTCTCTAGCCTTCTATGAGATAATTCTTTTTTAAAATAATATATTTAGAGCCGGGTCTACAGGGATTCTCTACACAATGGGACTTATAGTGATCCTCCTGTTTTCAGCCTCCCAAGCACTGGAATTACAGGTGTGAGCCACCACGACCAGTCTTTATTGCCTTCTCAGCATGCCCCAGGGAGTTAGAACCAGCACAGCATGCAGGTGATCAAAGTCCAGTCCCAATGTCTGCCAAAGCAGGTGTTTTAATTCGCTGAGCTATCTGGCTGGCTCTCTATGAGATAATTTTTGTTAACAAAAGAGAAGTAAAACTTCATTCAATATACTAGTAAAGTAAAGTACATACTTCTATCACTTTTACTTTGTTGCTCAATTACTCAGATAAAGTAATCAGGGAAATCCTTGTTTCATGTGAAGGCAGAAAGCAGCCATTAACATTAGGAAATGTATGTTATAGATCCTGGAAAAGAATCAGATTTCATTATAATATTCTGCCTATAGCATAAAGCCTATAACGGAAGACCAAATTTAATAGTTTCAAACATATACAGTCATACTTTATAGTCAGCTAATTTGAAGCTTGTTCCATGCATTTTGATGTGGAAATGTTGCCCTGGTAGTTTATATTTGTTTAGTACTTGGGGTCCAAGCTAAAAACTTGGTGTCAATAGCTTTATGGCATTCCAGCCAAAAAGATGTATTGATACTTGTTGTTCAGGGTCTTCTTCATGCCTCTTCGAACCAATTAATGACAAGTACTGAGGTACACCTGTATTTCCTGATTGTCTCAATCAAAAAGTATCAGGAGTAAGATAGTCCAGAATTGCTACATCAACCTTAAAATGTTATCAGAAATGTAGATTTCTAGTTTGTGTTCCCCATCTTTGTATTTGACTTCCTTCCCAAAATTAGAAGGATTCTGAGGCCCAGACATAAATTCTGTCGTCTATGGAGCACATTACTTACAACATGAGATAAATGTCACTTTGGAAACAAAAACCAGCAGAAAATAAACCATAAGACAAAAGGTATTGAGCTGGCCAAATAGCTCAACTCATTAAAGCACCTGCAAGCAGGCGTAGGGGCTGTGAGTTTGATCTAAGGGCCTGCCGTGGCAGCTCCACCCCCAGGGCATGCTGAGACTGTGATTGAGACTGAGGTTGGTAGCTCATGCTTGTAATCCCAGTACTTGGGAGACTGTAAACAAGAGAATCACTATGAGTTCGATCTAGTAGTGAGACACTAAACACCCTGTAGACCCTTGCATAAAACACACACACACACACACACACACACACACACACACACACACACAAAATAAACAGAAGGTATTGAGATAGGAACAATGAAACAAAAATGTTTAGAACTCAAATGTACAGTTGGACCTAACTGCAAAGGAAGCTGGCAAATGTGAAGACTAGATCTTTGCTTAGCAAGAAAATGAAAGAAGTATTCTTGAACAGCTAGCATACTCTGGCATAGGAAAGTGTGGATATAGAGCTGGACTCAGAGGTAAGTGACTTGTGCAGTTACATGGGGCCTGTGCTTAGCAGGGACCCTACACTTGACTTGATCATCTGTTATGGTATTGAGATTCTTAATACCTTTGACAAAGAAGCCCCAAATTTTCATTTTAAACTGATTTGTACAAATTATTTAGCTCATTCAGATTGGGAAAGAATAATTTAGAGTGTGAGAAAGAGCCAAAGGAGTTTGCCACAATGTAGAAATTTGGGGCAGTAAGCAGGCTGTATGATGTAGTATTCATTTATAAACCAGTGCTGACTACCAGAAAGCCCTCTTTCAGGGGACTTCTATGTTTTGCATTTTTTATCAGTGACTTAGATTTTATATAAATTGTATTATCATGTTGTCAGACATGGAGCATGTGGGAGGGACAATTCCTTGGAGAAAATAATTCTTACTCAAAAAGACCTCAGTACTTTGGAATGATGGGTTGAAATTAACCAGATGACATTTAATCAGAAAAAAAATGTACAACCTTGCATTCAGGTCCAAAAACCCAACTGAAAAAGTGCAGTCTTGGGATTTTATTTGGCTAAGAGCATGAGCAGGTTGACAAGGATGCCAAAAATTGCAATTCCATTATAGTCCACATTACAAAATGTAGGGCCCAGAAAAATAGAAGCATTTGTTCTACTGCATGTTAGCTGACATCTTAAATTATATGTTCAATTTATTGTGCCAGATTTAAAGGCTTATTGACAGACCAGACTGTGTTCAAACAGGATTTCTAAGATGGAAAATGGCTTTAGAAAACATATCACCTAAGAAACAATGGACAATTGAAGGAACCAGAAATGTTTAGCTTGGAAAGTAGAAGATTTTCAGAAGGGCAAGGGGTAAAAGAGATCAAGAAATTTGCCAGCAAATATTTTAGGAATTGGTATGCAGAAGACATACTAAATTTATTCTGTGTTACTCAAGACAGCAAAAATATAGCTAATAGATAAAATGTACAAAGCTAAACTTTTGCCAAATGTGAAGAAGAAATTTTAATATATAAAGTTTTTCAAAATTTGAAATGATTGAAATTGTGAGGTAGTGAGCCTGTTGCAAAAATTTCTCAGTTCAAGTTAATACTGAAACTGTAAAATGATATATGACTAACTGCCTAGGTGGACTAGAGTCTTCATAAGAGTCCGTATGAACATATATTATTTAAATGATATAAATTTATCAGAACTCTGTTAAACTTATAGGGTAGTTCACAATGACTATGGAGCCAGCTTGCCTAAATTCTTGTCTTAGTTGCATCTCTTAGAACTGTGTAAACTTGGGCACATCATATAACTTCTCAATGCCTCAATTTTGTCTGTTTAATATACACACTGATAGTATTTATTTCATACACAGAGTTTTTAAAAGCATTAAATAAATATCTACATCCTTAGGACAGTACTTGTCTTCTAGTAAGTTGTGTCTAAGCATTACATACTGTATTATCATTTTTAAGAAATATAGTTTATTATTTTTCTCCTCTTTCTTCAAGAAATATAGCCTTTAAGCGCAAGAGCCTGAGTTCAATCCCCAGTTCTGAAAAAAAAAAAAAGAATGTAACATTTCATTTGAGTTACATAACTTTTTACCAAACAGGGCTGACGAGATAACTCAGCAGATTAAGGGCCTGCTTAGACAAGTGCAGGGACCAGCATGAAACCCCTGGAACCATATGCAGCACTGGCCTCGCCTTCTGATGCACTGAGCCAGGCATTGAGTAAGGGAGTGGTTGTGCATGCATATAATCCCAGTGCTGAGGATGCTGAAAACAGGAGGATCACTGCAAGTCCGAGCTGCTCAGCAAGACCCTGTACTAAATGCATTAAAAAATAAAATAATGAAAGATAAAAACATAAATTTATGCTAAACATAAAATGGAATACTATCATGTAAAAAATCTTTCTAAACTTTGAGCAAGGGTTGGCCAAATACCTCAGTGAATTAAAGCATCTGCTAACAGGCATAGGGGCCAGGGGTTCGATCCCCAGGCCTGCTGTGCTAGCCCTGCCCCAGGTGCACGCTGAGATGGCAATTGAGACTGGGCATGGTGGTGCGTGCCTGTAATCCCAGCACTTGAGAATCTGTAAACAGATGAATCACTATGAGTCCGATCTAGTAGTGAGACCCTGAACACCCTGAACACCCTGTAGACCCTTTCCTAACATACAAAAATACAAAAGTAAAATAAAATAAAATAAACTTTGAGCAAGCAAATAAACTGGCCTTGCACATATTTTCCTTAGGCAACCCTAAAAATGGCATAAGATACCAGTATCTCTGAAATGTGTTATTAGAATCTGTCATGTAGAGGGGATATTTCCAGATCTACAATTCATATATTTAGAATTTATATACATCCTATGGCTTCTATATTTCTTATTTATTCCTCATAGTAACCCTACAGCAACAAAGAGCAGTTAACATCCCCACTTTGAATATGAGGAGCATAATTAATAGAAAAGTAGTCTGAATTCTCCAAGGTCATGCTGTACCTTATTAGTGGATGTAATATTAAATTTTAAATTATAGCCCAGGACTCAGAGCTATATCTTGTAGCTGGGTAACTGCTTTTAGACTATCTAATCAATGGAAGATATTGCATTAAACTGATGAAGTAGATTCTGCTAATCTACAAATAACTTATCTACTTACTTCCCAGCAAAACTGGAAGGTAGCTGAAAACGCAGCCATACAGTGTAATGTCTGGTTTGGAAGAACTTAGTGGGGTCAGTAAGGTCCATGTTTTATTCTGAGTATAGTATCTACACAGGTATTATAAGACATGTGCCAGCTCACCCATTTTTATGCATTGTTTTGAATGATTTTCAGGTCATAGAAAAACTTTGGCCCTCTCACTAGGCAGAAGCTGGCCACATTGAATTATAGAACTATATCTTTAAGGGCAAGGATTTTCATGGCTCATGATATTTAATTTTTTTTGGTGCAAACAGGGATTGAACTCAGGCCCTTGTGCTTGCCAGCTAAGTTTTTATTCTACTGAGCCGTCTCCCTGGCCCCATGATATTTAAAATTTTATTTTTTTAAAATTTATTTATTTATTTGTGTGTGTGTGTGTGTGTGTGTGTGTGTGTGTGTGTGTGGCCAGCTCAGCCCACCAGGGGGCGGGGCTGGCTGGCATGTAGTGCTGGGGATTGAACTGCGGTCGCTGTGCTTTTGCTTAGCTTAGCTTGTTCTAAGTAGGTGCTTTAGACCACTGAGCCATCTCACCAGCCCCTAAAATTTTAATTTTTGAGGTGAGTGATCTTTGTTTTCTTAATATGCCCAGCTTGTACATATGTCCTACTTCACTTTCTTTAATTACCCATCCTCTCCTTGTCATATGATTTTCAGTCATTTATTTACTATAGGGTAATTAATTGGATTTTTTCCCTGAGGGGAAATACAACTCAATATTCTCAACTGGCAAATCAAAAATATTTTCTACCACTTATTGAGAACTAAAGTACTGAATTATAAGTCAGTCTTCTGCTTAGCATTTTACAAGCATGACATTTTTCTAAGCCTCATGACAATCCCCAAAAGTGGATATTATCACCCACAGTTATGCATTAAGGAAATTTAGTCTCAAAAGAGATTGAGAATCATCATTAAGGTCAAACAGCAAATAGACTGAATTCAAACTCAAGTATGCTTAATCCAGAGCCTGTGCTTTGAACTGGAACATTAATGAGTTCTGTGACTAAGATGGTGGGTGTCTGGTGTTTCTGAAATTTGGGAGAGATTTTCTGTATAAAATCATAACATATAAGCATCCATCTGCTCTGAATTAGGATGAGATCAGTCCAATGCTGAATAACATCACAAGCATTTCCAAGGTCTGGATAGATATAAGAGAGCACAAGATTTTACTGTCCCAGGAACTGGAATTTTATTCTCAAGAACTAAGCAGTATCATTTTCTTCTTTGACACTGAATGTTTATAGAGTAGTGAGTTGCAACTGTCAGGCTCATGCTAAAGTATTGATGGGAAATCAGCCCATCGGCAAATATCCTAAAGGCATGAGTATATGCCTAACCTGTCAGGCCAAAAGCACAATGGTAAACTGAGTCATTTAATGTAACAACAGCCACTAGGATTATTTTCCATGGTTTGAATCTCCAGGTAATCCACACCACAGAAGCTATGTGAAAAGCCTTTCATTTTCTCACAGATGACCCAAGTGTTTCTTGACTAAAGATATTCTCAGAGAAAGTGTATGTTTGTTGAGGAAACATCCACAGGCAACAGATCAATTTGGCAGAAGGCTAGGGTGGCTTGAAGACCTGGATATCTTTCTATACTGGAATGATTTGCAGAGGAACTGTAAGTCAGAACAGGGGATGGTAGGGCAGGTGGCAGGTGGTTTTAAATTTGTGAGAGACTTCCTTTGGCATGCAGATAGATATAGAGATAGAGATAGAGATAGAGATAGAGATAGAGATAGAGATAGAGATAGAGATAGAGATAGAGATAGATAGATGTGCTTTGCTGTCAAAGCATTAGGCTGCCACATGTCCTTCAAACCTTCCTTATTTAGTCTCAGCCTCTGCTTCTGAAAACTGGGCCTGAAAATTCTTCATAAAGCTAAATCAGGAAGTGAATTACCATAACAGCTCTGGAAGTGTTTATCCTATCAGAAAGTATGGAGCCATCTTCAAAGTTCCACAGTTAGAGGAGATGTTTATGAGTTTGACTCAACAAGGCAAGGCACCTATTTGGGGAAACTTACACTCCAGTTGGAAAAATTTTATTTATTTATTTTTTGATGGAACCAGGGATTGAACTCAGGACCTTGCACTTGCCAGACAAGCACTATTTCTGCTGAGCTATCTCCCCGGACCCTGGAAAAAATTTCTTAGCTTTCATATGTCAGTTTCATTTTTACCTTCATAGTCTCTCAGTTGGAATTTTAATGAGATAATGTCAAGGAGAAAGTACTTTGTAAATTTAGATGACTTGTTTTTTCCTTTCTTTGATTTTTGTGCATCAAATAATCACAACTTGAAATAATTTAGCTTATATTTCCTCCTTGGAACTGTGAGTAGTCATAATTGACTTCATTTGAAAATCAATTTCAACATCATAGATCATCAAATTATATTTGATCAATTAAATTAGTGCACATCAGTGTTATGAAGACAGGAAACAAGATCCCAGAGAACTGTCATATGGGAAATTAAGACTTCTAAGGGCCAGCTCCTGACTTCAGTGATGAAAATGAAAAGCAAAACTATTTTTAGATATTCTAGTACAATTGAGTTAATATAAAATGCTATTATATATTCATCCTAGAAAGCCAGATAGACATAGTTTTCAATAACAACTCTGCTACTTGTGCTAGCTGGGTAACCATGGACAAGTTACTTAACCTCTCTGAATAGTAATTTCCTCAGCAAAAAACAGGAATACTAGTTGTCTTCTTCTTATAGCAATATTGTGAGGATTAAATAAGACTGGGAGACTCCTGAATATCAGTGAGCATGAGATTTAAATCCAAGTTCTGGCCTTTAGTCTCCAGAGATGAGTGCTTAGGTGAATAATATACTTTTTGGAACTTGAGTTTTCCTACCTGTAAAGTAAAATATCATCTTGCAATTTATAGATTTTTGACTGGCTTGCTTCTGTGCAAACAAATGTGTTACTAATAATCATCCATCTGAAATTAGCTGACACAAAAAATTTGTAAAATGATAATACCTTGTGATTGGTATCAGGACTATTTCCCACTATAGACCCTAATCCAGGCAAGTCCTTTTTTAGGATGACTCTTCACTTACTAAGACAATTTCTTCCTGAGTTCTAGATATCACATCATGTGTGAGGTCCACCAAAAGGATATTGTAAAAATTAGAAATTACTCTTGCCATAAACTTTTAAAAGGCATTGCTAGGGCTAGACAAATAGCTCAATAGATTAAAGCACCTGTAAACGGGCAAAGAGGTGGGGGGTTCAATCCCCAGGCCTGCAATGTCGGTGCTGCCCCTGGGGTGCACTGAGATGGCAGTTGAGACTGGGCATGGTGGTGCATGCCTATAATCCCAGCTCTTGGGAGGCTGTAAACAGGATGATCATTATGAGTCCGATCTAGTAGTGAGACCCTGAACAGCCTGTAGACCCTTCCCTAAAATACAAGAAAAAAAAACATACTAGGCATTGCTTATTTAATATGCACAATTGTCTCCTGCCCCAATTAAGGACTATTCACACATCTCAGCAGCTAAACTTGTTTAAGTTATATTTTTCTTTTCCTAACACTTTTTGCATTTCAAAGCATCATGTTGACATGCTAAGAATGCCTAATGAATTTGGCAACCATAAGCAAATAATTAGTCTAAACATAGAGCTATTAAAACTCATTCTATTTAAATAACTTTTTTGATGGACTTCAGTTTGAAATACAAAAATTAATTAAGAAATTTATGTGGATGAAATGAGACCAGTAAGGTTCATTTCATTAAGATACAGCACATGCAACGTAAATTTTCCATATGGCAACCAAACTGCCATATTCCAACTATTTAAATTATACTTATATTTTACTTGATTACTTTTTATGACATAGTGCCAGATGTGGACCCAAAATTGTTCATATCCTGATATATTAGAAATTATGGTTACTAATCACCAGACATTAAAATATGTACATCATCCTGGATCATCTAGTTGGGGTCAACATATCCCAAGGTTTCTTAAAAGTGAAAGGGGGAAGCAGAAGAGAAAGTCAGGATGGTATAACTTGAGAAGGATTCAGCATTCCCTTGGTGGCTTTAAAGATAAGAATATCCTAAAGGCCAAGAATTGTGTATAGCTTCTAAAAGCAAGAGAAACAAGACAATAAATTACCTCCTGGGCCCATTAGAATGGTACACAAACTCGGCCATATCATAATTTTAATCCAGTGAGATCCATGTCTGACTTCTGACCTCTAAAACTGTAACATAATAAATGTATCATTTTAAATTACTAAGTTGATGATAATTGTTGACAATAGCAATAAAATCTAGAACAGGCAATTGCTACTTTTAGTTATTTACTATAATAATTTGAACACACCCATCCCTGCTCCTAGATGAAACCTTTTGATATGATTCTGTGTATCTTAAGACTTATATTGCATATCCCTACCCAGAAAAATATGATATTTGATAGATTGCCTTCCTTTAATAGAATTTTAAGCATATGTAACCTGACTGAAAGAATGAATGGCCCCATGTAATCCAAAAAATAATTTTCATACCACTCCAACCTGTAAAATTGTGTTCACATAGCTACGGGTCAATCAGTATCCCTCCTCAATCCTCACTAATTTAGTAATAATAGTTATATTTTCTCTGATGCTTATATGAAAGCATATGTTGTATTTTGAATTCAAATAGACAGTTTTAAGCCAAAGAATGAAAAATAACGGTGATAGTACAGTATAATGGCTATCAGTTTGGACTCAATAATGAGATCCACTTAGGTAGAATTCTGGACCCATAATGGATTTAACAGTAATATAACTGCAAACAAGCAATTTAATCTCTGAACATCAATTTTCTCACCTGTCAAATGTTGATAATAATAGGACCTACTCTATAAATTGTTGTGAAGATTTAATGAGGAAATGAATATAAAGGATCTGATACGGCATATGTGCTTAATCAGTATTAGCCACAGTTCACTGATAAGAATATTGGATTTAAATTAAGCAAACTTAGGTTTGAGTTCTTTGTTTTATCTCAAATTTGAAATATATTAATGACATTGATTTGTTGTGCTTTTTAGTTATTTTATCTGTCAATAAAGCTAGATGACTAAGACCTGTAAATGTTTATTTAATTCTAAAATTATCCACAATTGAGTTTCTTTTTATATTCATAGGTACCATTTCTGCAGGCAGTTTTCTACAACTCAACAAATCAGTAACTATAGAGCTAAATGATGAACATGATGCAAAATAAAAATTGACCATCTATGCTTAACTTCTCAAGTTTACTTTAATGCTAAGTATATCTTAAATTCTCTATGGAAACTAGAGCAAAATTGTGCAATTATTTTGATAGTAACCATATGCAGATTTTTTGGCATCAGCAATATAAGAGTCCTATGAATGCCGTTATGTAGAGAAGATATAATCTTGAGAGGAAAATGCAAGAACAGAAAAAAATTCACTGTGAAGAAAAAGGGGGTAGCTAAAATCATAACTTCTATTTAAGTTTCCATTTTACCCAAGGTTGTTTTCTTTTCAAGTTCAAAAAGTTGCTTTATGTCTGGGCAGATTTGTGCTGAATAAACACTCTTCTCTCCAGAGAAGTGCCCTGTGTCAAATGGCATTGAGAAAAATTGCCCTGCCTTTGTACTCAAGATTTCTTAAAGCTTATGCATTGCTCATAAGTCAAATATTAGTGGAAATAAATATGGGCTCTAGAGAAAAGGGTATTTGAGGGCAACTTCATAGCAGCTGTGACCATCACCACCCTCAGGGCACAGTCACTGAATTGCAATAGAAGAACACAGACTGTGAGCCAGTTGCTAGGGAGGCCCTGAGCTATCCGAGGGCAATGGCCAGGTGTATGTCCCAGAACTTCTCTAGAAAGTTAGCATCTGCTTGTTAAAAGATCCATATTTATTCTAAGACAGTAACTGACTTTATGTTCTAGGATAACAGGAGGCAAATGATTGCAATGGTTTAAAGGGCAGGAGTAATTTTAGTGCAAAAGAATGTATTCTTTAAAAGATATTTTGTCGGGGAACTACCCGCTCGGGCCCACCGCCTCCTGTCCCTCTCTCGGGACAAGAGCTTTCTTTCTCTTAATAAATATATTCTGGTCATAATAAAGAAAAAAAAAGATATTTTGTCTTCCAAATATGTCCTATCTGTTCAGCTCTTACTTGTTTTCAGCAATTTTATCTTCCACATAAAAAATAATAAAGACATGAATGATTGCCATCAGTAATTCACTTAGGAAATGGAACTTTTAATAAGGAATATGAGGTAAGGAGAAATACTATATGCAGAAATAGTATATAGGCTTAATTAAAAACTCTAAATGATTTAGAGATTCACTGACTTCATTTTTTCCAGTATCTTTCACAAATTTTGTATTATATTTGTGACACTTAGAGATTATATTATTTTACTAAATAGAGTTAATAAATGATCCAACCACTACACACACACACTAAGTCACCTAATCTATAGCAATGAAGCCAGGCCAAATATGTTCACTGGAACAAAGGTATCCTCTTCACTAAATGATCCTGGATAAACTGGCTCTCAACATGCCAAAGACTAAAGCTAGGCCCATGTCTATCACCATGCAATAAAATAAATTCAAAATGGATCAAAGATCTAATTTTAAGACAGAAACAGGAAATCTACTAGAAGAGAGATTAGGTAGAAATGTTTTAGATATAGGTGAGAGTAAAAAGCTCATAAACAAAACCTAGATGGCACAGGAAATACCTGAAATAATCAACAATCTGGATCTTGTCTTATTTCAAAGTGTTTGCACAATATGAGACATCACCAACAGAGTAAAATGTCAATCCCAAGAGTGGAAAAAAATTTACATAATTGTGTCTCAGGTAAAGAATTTGTACCTAGAACTTACAAGGAATTGGAAAATCAGAATCCCAAATTCAAAGATCCAATCAAAATATGGGCAGCTGAGATGAATATACACATCTTAGATGATGAAATACAAATGGCAAATACATATATGAAAAAATGTTCACCAGCACTAGTCATTCTAGAAATGCAAATTAAACAACACTGAGATTCCAGACAAAATGCTTATCATCAAGAAATCAACCAATAACAAATACTGGCAGGACTATGAGTATAAAAAAGAAACCTCTTCAGTTGGTGGAAGTGTAGACTGAGGTAACCACTATGAAAATCAGTATGAAAATTTCTCCAGAAACACCCCCCAGAATTAGCAATCCCATTCAACCCAGCTATTCTCCTTCTCGGTATCTTTCCAAAAGAATTAAAAATATCATACCACAATGATATATGTGCACCATATTTATAGCAGCACAAATTTTCATAGCTAAAACTTGAAAACAACCCAAATGCCCATCAGCCAAAGAATGCTCTAAAAACATGTGGTCTTTTTATACAATGGAGTACTATTCAGCCATAAACAAGGAAAAACTGGAGACTTGTACAGGTAAATGGAAACAACTTGAGACCATACTTTTAAGTGAAATAAATTAGACTAGCATGTAAACATCATACTGTCTTCCTGTTGTGAGAAACTGAAAGAGTGCATAAGTTCTAAAATGTACAGTGGTGTGAAATGGGGAGAAATTGTTCAAAAGGAAAATCAAACTAGGATGGTTGAAAAGAGAAAGACCAGTAGAGAAAAAGGAAAAAATGCAAGTCAGTTATACAATTAGTGTCTCTTAGTTCATTAAAAAGAAAGTTTGTGCTACTTTCAATTGGAGAAAATTTTATGCCCATACATTGTACCCTGAGCAACCACTTTGAAGATAACATGTGATGTAGTACAGATATTCTTCTTTTATTTTCTCATTAATTTTTATTTTACCTTTTTTCTGTAAACAACAGTATTATTCTGTTTCCTTTTTAATAAATCAGATAGTATTAGAATTTTATAAGAAAAAATTATAAAAATTACAGTATAAATAATAACAGGTAGAAGAGAAAATAGAAATTGATTTTAATGGATTTTTATTTATTTAATTATTTAAATTTTGCCTGGGCTCTCTTTCCAAAAATATTATAAAGCGGAGGAATTAATCATAATAGTGCTGGTTGGAATCTTGAGGAAAATAGTTTCATCTGTCTTCATTGACTTCTGCTAACGTCAACTCTGATTCAATGTTGACCAATATCAGTGTGAAAATAACTATTCACACAAACGTTCCAGAGCCCAATATGTACTTGGTGGTTATTTCTCTATTAATTAATCAAGCTTTCCTCTTGAATTTAGAGAAAACTTCAAAAGCAACTTATGAGTAAAAGTACAGATGTCTTAATTTCACATTTAGGCTTGATTTCAATAACTTCTTTTCAATTGTTTTTTTTATTGTCATTCTTTTTATTTTTTCATGATTTTATTGATAAATAGCAATGAGACAGTTTCAAATCAAATCGATAGGACAGTTTCAATAACTAACACACTGCATATGTTCTTCTTAGTGGTTAATTGCTGTACAAGATGCGGACTTGAGATACTATTTACAAACACCACTAGAACAAAACATTCTATTCATTAACAGAATGTACCTATATATCTATCCTAACCACTTTGAATACACAGATACAAAATGGACATTCATCTGTATCCCCTTTTTTTTGTTAAGTTCCATTCTTTGAATATTATAGGTGTGTAAACTCAGCAAAATAGTCTAAAAGAGTCCAGTAGCCCACAATAGCATTGGGTCTTCTGTTTAATTGGCAATGTCAGAAATTGTTGACCTGAGTCCCGCACAGCTCAACATAACAGCATGGCTTTCCTTCCTATATTTCATCTTCATACTTTTCTACTGGACGGTTAAGACCAAGGTAAAGCAGAACCTATGCAACAAGAGTTGTAGCTTTTGGGTGTCCTGCTTCAAGGTTGTATGTGGTGAGATTTTCAATTGGTTTTGATGAAAGAATTCAACCATCAGTATCTAAAAGCACAACAGGGATGAAATTTCTCAAAATTAGGGAACATAATGTAAAGAACAGGCCAAATGAGACACAAACTCCAGACTTATCCTTTGGGTTTATATATTTGGACGATGAGGTATGATATTGAAAAATCATGACTATTGTGTATTTTGAGGATGATCAAGTAAATTAGTGGACTCTGGATATGGTAGACTGAGAAATGAAAGATTACTAACTTGTAAGTCTATAGATTAAGTGGTTATTAAAATGTGTATAACATAATGCAGAATTAGGAAATCTATATAGTTAATTTAGAAAAGGACATTCTTTGCCTCAAGAAAATATTACCTAACTACATAAGAAGAAACTGCAAACTATCCCAAAGAATAATAGTGTTTATGATGCTTTCAGATATAAATCATTTCTGTATTCATTCTGTGTTCAATTTATGTAACACAAGCTAGTCAATGTGTTGGGAATGACAAATTGCTCTTCATAATTGCTAGAAACTTTCAAGGATATTAATAGAATGCCAGGCTTTATTAAATATTAATTTGCTTAAGAAATACTTCTAACTTTTCTTCTCACATAAAGGTTATTCCAAAGTTTTCCTACACAAAAATCATCAATCCCTCAGCATGTCATGTAAACCATGATACTCGTGTATGTGAGGACTTTACAGCAGAGTCACAGGGCTGTTATGACCCCTTTTGGGCCTCAGTTTGTGAGTTTAGGTGTTTTGAAAAGGGCAACAGCTCAGTGCGCAATTGTGGCCAATAGAGATAATTTAATTTGTGAAGTAATTAGTGTAAAAATCATTACAAAAATCAGTAATACACATTGCCTAGAGTAGTAGATATGGGAGTTCAAAGCAATATTTTGCATAACTACAGGATACCCTATTTATACGATGTGTTCCACAGAACATCATTCACATAGAAATTAATGTGACATACCTCTGGGGCTGGGCTAAGAGTTGTTATTGCCTGTTAGTTTTGGGTATCTAGTATTCATTTCTCTTCCTAAAAACCACCTAAATTTCATTTAGAGCAGTGGTGCAGAACCAGGGATGATTTTGGGGTAATATACCAGTGACCAGTTCTCACAACTTAGGCAGGGTGTTACAAGGATCTAGTTAAGAAGAAGCCAAGGAGGCTTGAAACAGCCCACAATGCATACATAGGACAGTCACTTGTGACAAAGAATTATCTGGCAATGGATGTAAAATTCCTGAGTTTGAGAAAACCTGCTTCTAGCATATTCTTCCTTTCTTCATAGCAGGTATATATTCTTGACTAGAGGTATAGTTTAAAATTATCCCATTTAGCCTGTCATCCTAGTATTTTGAATTTTGATAAAGTGACAAAAAGACAAAGAAAGACATAAAGGATACACAGTTTAAAAAGCCCTCAAAAATCTGTTCAATCTATTGATGGTATCAAAATAAAAAGTGTGTACTCTCTTTGCCTACATCTGGCCTAATTTCTTTTCTATTCCTAAAGCTAATTTTTCAAACTTGTTGGTTATCCTGAAATAGCCTCTAATAAGTTTCTCTGTTTCTTTTAATTACCAGAGCTTCATTACTGTTTTATATAATCTAAGAAACATACAGGAAGCACTCATTCTTAGAGAATGACTATCATAGTGAAGTAAATTTGGAGATTGTGTTCATTTGTTCATCAAACTCAAATACTATTTTATTTCCTCAGATGTGTGATATGTGAGCTTTCTCTTCCAAGAATTTAAGACTACTTGAGAAGACCAAATATACTAATGTATAGTATTAATTTGCATTCAAAGCAGTATATATTATAAGCTAAATGAATGGTTAAAGGAACTAATAAATGTATTATAATTTCAGGGAGGAAAGGTATTGCTTGACCATTATTAGGAAATACCTTTCCTTGACCATTATTAGGAAATACTATTGGGAGGATAAATAAACTGTGATGCCAAAAAGAAAAAGGGAGGTCTTAGAGCATTATGAACATGATGTTGTCAGAACACAATTCAGATTTCTTTGTGATGCACAAGTGGCTTGAGTTTGAGTAAATTATTTATAATCTGTAATATAAAATTTCTTAGAATTGTGTCTAGCAAAAAAAAAGATACTAAAATTATAGCTATGGCTACTATTGCTATTGTTTTTAAACTTGAAAGAAGTGTTTAAACCACTATGTGGAGCTGGAAATGAGTGCAATATGTTAAAGGGGAAATGTGAAAAACAAATTGGCTTGATAAAATAAATGATTGGGAGTAAAAGAAAGGAAAGTTTCAAATTCTGTATTACAGTTTCCTTTCAGTTCTTAGGTAATAAGTTTTTTATGATTTTCTTTTATTTTGAAAAATAAAAACAAGAGCAACAAAAAAGCAAAGGCAGAAACAGGGAAATATATAACAATATATATGCTACAGATTTTCAAAAACAAGAATAGCTGCTTAACAGCGATAGATATATTATCTATTTTTATTGTCAAATCTGTGGCTCAGGTTAACACATATAGGGCCGGGGAGATAGCTCAGTAGAATAGGCACCTTGCCCGGTAAGTGCAAGGTCATGACTTCAATCCCCAATATTGCAAAAAAAAAATACTGTACACATGCACACACACACACAAAAAAAAAAAACAGATACAGTTATGCAAGATGGGTCATATGATTGAATATTACCAAATGCTTTCAAGAAGTCTTAAGTTTTGATTTTGTCTTCCAGTATATTTAGGAGAGAACCATAGATTTGAATGGTTAAATTTTGTGATGAAATTAGTGATTCTCCAGTGAAATTTCAAGTGCTAACCTGTAGATTTTGTGTAATCTATTTCATTGACCTTACCATAAAAACTCTAAAATGCCTTCATTCATGGAAATGAATGTTTTTAACTCTGTCTCAGTTGGCCTTTCTGGGAAATCTAATTAAAAGGACAAGTCATCATTAAAAGAGGACAACACACACACATATCACATATATATCACATATATACATATATATCATATATATATATCACTTGAATAATGTATTAAATTGATTTCCTCAATCCCATAAATGTTATACTTATTTCTTACCCAGATTCATAAAAATGAACAAGTTATTTCAGTTACATCAGTTGATCTAATTTTACATGTAGACATCAAACATTGCAATCAAAATGAAAGAGTCAATTGAGTATTCCCCTCAGGAAAGTTAGTATGAAACAGAAAAGCTGGCTTTAAAAGAAATGGGCAGTGGCTGTAGTAGCTTTACTAGCACATTAAGATGAACATCCTGGTATACTCAGTAAAACAATTATATTTAAGGTCAATTAAACAGAAGCACTTAAAAGATGGAAGTACAAGGACAGGATTGCTGACCAAAACATTAGTATCTAACATTGCTTCTTTCCATTCTTTCAATCAAAATCTGAAAGTTAAGCAGCAAATTCACAAATTAGCTTAGACTCCAATTAGTCCTTTTCAAGGTCTATGATAAGGTTTCTAATGAAATATAAATCTCTCTTATGATCTGAGCTGTAAAAGGCTCTAGTCAACAACTTCTGCGGACAACTCCCTAATATTGTGGACTGCTGGACTCTCTTGGTTTATTTTGCTGAGTTCAAGCACCTATAATATTTAGAGGCCAATAGAATACCCATCTCTGACAGGACTGGACTGGAGAGGGGGGATACAGAGGAAGGACCATTTTGTATTTGTATATACAGAATAGTTAGGTAAGATATACAGGTGCTTTCGCTTGGTTCAGTGAGAGGAAGGATTTGTAGTAGTAGTGTTTGGACGGGATGTCCTGGCTGCTGCTTCTGCTGTGGATGACGGCTGAGAAGATAACAATGTGCAATGTATTAATTATTGAAAATGTCCTATTAACCAGCTTGGAAAGTGTCTCATTGATATTTGTTTCTCATTAAAAAAAATCCCAGCACCACAAAAAAAAACTAAAGTCTGTTTCAAAAAAAAAAAATCTGTTTTTTTTTTGTTGTTTGTTTGTTTGTTTGTTTGTTTGTTTTTTGCCAGACCCAGGGATTGAACTCAGGCCTTTGAGCTTGCCAGGCAAGTGCTTATTGTACTGAGCTATCTTGGCCCGTGTATTATGTTGTTGAGGTGTGGAATTGACGGTTCTCTGTCTCCTTTCCCAAATAATTACTGTGAGTGTCATACGAGAGTCTAAAAGGAACAAAATGAGCTTCACTCTTCTTGGAAGATGTGTTTTAGCTAATCTGAAAAATGCTATACATAATTATGTGAGTTGCTGACAGATTTGTCTCTGCACTAGTGGTCAGAATCCATATGTACTGCTGCAGTTATGGGTTTAGCATCATAAATGTTCTACATTTCTTAGAAATTTGCAGGCTTAAACATGAAGCTGTAATTCCATGAGGATCCATGCCAATACACCCTCTCTAGACTTGTTGGGATAGTTGTAAGTTCAACTTTTTCCATTCTGGGTGTAAGGGTTAAAGTGTATGTGTGAAGTGTCAAACAGGAATCATGATTAAGCTGACTATTCATTTTGAATCCACTCACATTGGCCCAGGAGCCTTGGCTCAGTGAATGAATGTGAGCTCAAAGCAGCCAAAACCATTAATTTAAAACTCAACTCTTCTACAACTTTTTTTTTTTGTAGGCAGGTAGTCTCCTGCCTACAACTTTTATATTTTCCTCTCCAATATACAAATGGGGAATTTTGGTTATAAGAGGCACTAAATGGCACAATGTATGCTTCACTTAGCTTCAACTCTAAATTGGACAGAATGATAACTGCCTTCTTTATATTTCAACATCGTGCTGTAGATCACATGAACTCAAAGCACTTTGAAATTTATGAGTCACCTATAAATGTAAAGTACTTATAAGTAACATTACTATTAATAAATGTCACTCCAACAATTGACATTTAATAAGAATAGAATCAGGGAAATTATTTCCATAGCCATTGGTGAGCTGTAAGGAGGGGCAGGGCAGTGTTGCCCCCAAATTCATATTCTGCTGAAAATAGAATGAGATTATTATATTGACATATAAAATATATTATTTGCAGTCGCTTTACAGCCATCACATTCCAATTAATACATGTAGCATAAACTTATATATGCTTATGTGATTTTACATTAAGTATAGCATGCTATACACTCTATAGAAACTTCTTTTTATGAAGCAGGATATCTTTGATATTCTTTTCATATCAAAACTACAGATGTACTGGATTTTTGAAACAGTGCATTACATCATTATACAAAGTTACCATCTTTAACAAATCTCTTATTGATAAGTATATATGTTTTTTCAAATATTTAGTATTACGACCAGTAGTAACCAACAGTAAAAAAGTTTAATATTTGATACGGATTTTAAACTTAAATATAATTTTTGTTTATACATAGGTCAAAGATCAGATTACTAAGAATAACTGTAGTATTTATAAAATGGAGACTAGGTATGATAGTTTCAGGTCTATCTAAATTGTGCCAAAATCAAATGAGTTTTAAAACTCTGAATAAATTCTGTGCTGATAATACCTATTGTATGAGTAGGCCATCAGTAAAGATTTGTGGGAAAAACAAGCATAATTCACTAAAATTTTTTTATTTCAGGCAAGTCAGATTTCAGGAAAAGGAAGCCAATGTTATTTAAATATACTTTCCAAATATATTTTGGTGCTGTGCTGTCTCTTGGGTAGATGATTGTTCAAACAGAAGGGGACGGTGAATGAAGGCAGGAGACAGGAAAAGGAATGTTGTGGGACTGTCCTGCTTCAAGCTTGTATAAGATTAGATTTCTGGACTTACATGTAAACATAAGAATTATATAATTCTTTATGCCTATTTTTAAAATATATTTCAAATTTTTAATGTTTTATATTCTGTAGGGACTTAAAGTTCAACATATCAATACTTGATGAAAAATACCTGTTCCATGTTATGCCTAAGATGTTTGA
>NW_004524835.1:1533487-1535648 GCF_000260255.1 Octodon degus | reverse complement strand
TTATCAACCTCTAATTTTAAGAATCATACCAAATTATCTATTTATCTAACTTTGTTCCCATCCTGTCATCAAATCTTGCTCTTCTTTCTCTTCTAAATATCCTGGCCACTAGGAGATGCACTTCACCCATGTCACCAGGCAATTCCTAAGCCAGTCAACAAATGGTGATTTAGTCAATATCTTTAGAGATAAATTCTAGGATAACTCTCCATGAATCAAATTATAAAACAAAATAAAACATTTCATTTTAGTAGACAAAAGTCCAGTCGTATACTTGAAACAATATGTCAACACAGAAACTATTAAAGCAATTAAAGATATAAGTAATACTTTGATAGAAGGCTTGTTTCTATGACAATCCATGAAAAATTATTGATATCAGTTCCTTTCATTTCTTTCTTCTGGTAACAATCAGATTTGTTACCGTTCTTTTTAAAGAAAGTGTTTTCCAGACTGCATCTTAGTCTGAGTCCTTGTTCCCTACCCCTACCCAGGCAGAATTGCTCCTGCATTCTTTTAATTACTTTTGTTCCTCTCAAGTATTACCATATATTGAGTGCTTCCTTAAAGTATGTCCTCACAGCATATATTAGATAGTGCTTCTTTTGAGTCAATATTTTATTCTAATAATCTTCCAGGATGTTCTAGCCTACTATAACATGTCTAAATTCATTTGAAAAGTTTTAGGATTCTTCAGAATTAAGTGTCATCCTCTGTGTCTATCATCATGTCCAATTCATGATGGTTACTTCAACAGCAAATGACTCTACCAAACTCTACGTAAGCCCTTTTCACCATCCTTTAAGCACATTATTCTCACTAAATTCTACCTCTGAGCTTGGTTTATGTTGTTCATATTCTTTAAATTTTGTCTTTTCTACTCTCTGTTTTTTTAAACATTCTCTACCCCTTAAGGTTCATAAGGAGATTGACTCCCTTCATATGATTTTCCCCAGTTTTATCTACCAGGTTATACTGACCTTTCCTTTCTCTGTTCTTCAAGTCCCATGTTCATAGTCTTAGATATAAATTGAAAGCAACAAAAACAGTTTTACTTTCTTTTCTCTTATCATATCTCCCATATCCCTTATTGGTGCAAAAATATGGTGAATTAGCATTTTTGATCAGTTACTAATAAGGATACTAGTACATTATTATTTTGGAAGTTGCAGCAAAGAATGAATCCTGATTTAGAGTCTAGAAGGGTCAGGCCACTAGAAATGTACATTAGTATTATATTTTTTAGAAAAGATTTAGTGCCAACAAGCAGATATATATGAAGTTTTATTGTTTCTGTGATCATACTTTTAAATCGATATTTGTGCACACACAAAAACACACACTTACAAAAAGCAGCCAAAGAGTCTATTAGTTTCATCTTGTTAGAAAATTTAGATGTTGAAATGGTCTATTCACAGTGAATCAATGGTGCTCTAAATTTACTTTGAAATAATAGATGTATGGTGAGAGGAAAAACCCAAATAGAAGCACTATCTAGGAAATGTTTATACAACATCACATCTACAAACATTAAATATCATACACAATAGAATCCTTTTTAGCATATAATTTATCTCAATTTTTCCAATTTTTTTTTCATTTTCTCTCCTAGCATTACTCACAGACAAGCCTCCCAAACCACTGTTCCCCGTGGAGAATCAGCCAAGTGTTATAGATGTCCAGCTGGGTAAGTCCCCTTCTGGGAATAATAGATTCAAAATTTTCTCTGTTAGCAGATGGGGAAAATTGCATGAACCAGGAAAGGTTTATTGCCACTGTTATTACATGCAAATCAGTCTGTGTTCTGCTCATTTATAACCCTGTATTTCAGTGCAATAGCAGTTTAAGGGGAAATGAGTTTGTATTGCATTAAGGAATGGTAATACTAATTTGTTACAGTGAGTATTAAGTATACTGTGTGACAGAGCTTGTTAACTCAATGATTGATAGGTTCACAAATATTTTCCGTTGGTGAATGATATAGAAAATATTTGTAAAATAGTCAAAATTTTTTATTTGAACAGCATGAACTCACAGACAATAAGCACTTGTTAAAACAAGGCAGAACTTTAGTAAAACATTTAAAGTGATTTGATAATATTATTTCTAACAACACAATCCAGTGGTATTTAAAATTTGTTTTTAGGTTGGAACCATGAAA
>NW_004524835.1:1510338-1533387 GCF_000260255.1 Octodon degus | reverse complement strand
ATATATAAATCATACGATATCACAAAAAGGAACAAGTTGATTTATGAGTGCTACTGTCTTTTTTATAGACTCAGATGTAGACTAAGGATGTTAAGCAGCTTTCTTGAGTCCTATGCCACTAATCCTTTTGTTTCAAAGTACTACAAGCTTGGAAGTCTGTCCTGATATGATCTCTTTGAAACTGTGGCCTTTAATCTAAGATATTTCCTTTAACGTTTGTGAGCTTTCATCTATCCTGGGCTTCACCATAGTACTGTGAGTTTTTCACTTCTAAATAAGACCTCAAAAGAAGTGAGAAAATATTCTGGAAATACATGGCTATATGCTTACACTAATTACATTTTTTTTATTTCTACATGTTTGTAGTGTATAATGAATGCATTCATCATGACAAGTTATCACACATAATAACACATCTTAATTCATTTTTATGCTCTTTCCTTCCATCATCTCTATCCTTTTCCTTTTTGCAAAATTTGATTAAATTTGTGAATCTAGTGTTAACCATTGTTTACAAAACAGGAAAGATAAAATAGCCTGGATGTTTAAGTCCCTTTGAAAGATTTTGACTTAACATTTGATTTTCCCAATTGTTATGGTCTGTGTCTAAATGTCCCTCCAAAACTTCATGTTGCGATAGTTTTTCAGAGGTGGCTGAATCTAGAGTGTGTGATTAATTGGCGGTGGAATGCTGGGACAATGGGCCCTGGGGTAACAGTGGGTGAATGCTGGATCAGTTCACTGATTGGACTGACACAGCCCTAACCTGGATAAAGTATAAGAGGGGCAGTAAGATAGTGTTAAGGTTTGGTTGTTGCTTTTGCTACTGTGAACTGCTGTCCTTCTGCCATCTGCTACACTGCCTTGGAGCTGGCTTTTTGTGAACTGAAGCCTTTATAAACTGTCAGCTAAATAAACCTTTCCCCTTTTACTGTTGGGTGTCTTGTGTTTTGTCTCAGTAACAAGAGAAAAGCAACTAAGATACCAATAAAAGTTAAATTGTTAGAGGTTTATTATATCTTTAAAATTTTATCTTTTTTTAGCAGATTAAGTGTTTCTGTTTAGGTCATCAATCAATTTTAATTTTATCTTAATACATGCTGATAGTGGGTTTATTTTTTAAATAATTTTATTGATAAACAAATATCAATGAGATAGTTTCACAACTGATTACTGGCACATTTTCAATAATTAATGCATTGCATATTGTTGTCTTAGTGGTTATTCATTGTACAAGACGCAGACATGATATCTTCTCTCAAACACTATTATAATAATCCCATTCATTGAATTAAGAGAATGGAGCTGTATATCTATCCTGACTATTTTGAGTATACAGATATAAAAAGGTGGTTCATTTCTATCCCACTTTTTTGGTTAGTTTTGTCAGAGAAGGGCATAGTCTTCTACATGTGGATAGTGAGTTTCTTTAGCATTATTTTTTAAAGAGCCAATCTTTCTGACAGTGTATTAGATCCCCTTTTCAAAGATCAGATGGCTGAATGTCCCTGTGACTGTGTATCTATTTGTTTCCGATCCATATATTGATTCATTGTACCCAAAATATTAGCTAGAGTAATCAAGCAAGACATGATCACCTATATGTAAAACCCAAAAATTCTACCAAAAACTTCTAGAATTGGGCCGGTGAGATAGCTCCGTGATCTAAAGCGCCTGCTTAGGCAAGCTTAGACAAGCCCAGAGACCAATCCCCAGAACCCATACCAGCCCTACCACCAGGCTGGGCTGATCTGGCCACACACACACACACACACACACACCACACACACACACACACACACACACACACACACACACCACTTCTAAAATTAGTAATCAGTGCATGCCAGATAGCTCAGTGGACTAAAGAGCCTTCATAGGCAGAGCTCAGCAGCCAAGGTTCAATCCCCAACTGCTGTGCTGGCCCCGCCCCCAGTGCATGCTGGGACAGTGATTGAGACAGGGCTTGGTGGCAGGGGCCTGTAATCCTAGCGCTTGGGGTACTAAAAAACAGGAGAATTACTACAAGTCCACTCTGCATAGTGAGACCCTGTTAACCCTGTGAAATCTATATTAAATACATAAAAATAAACAAATAGAATTAGTAATCAAATTCAGTAGTATGTCAGAATACAAAATCAACAGACAAAAATCAGCAGCATTTCTGGTCCAAATAATAAACTTACAGAGAAAGAAATTATTAAGACAATAGCATCAAGAAAAATAAAATATAGGCCGGCCAAATAGCTCAGCAGATTAAAGTGCCTACAAGCAGGTGCGGGGGCCTGGGGTTTGATCCCCATGACTGCCATGTAGGTCCTGCCCCCGGGGCATGTAGAGAGGGCAATCGAGAGTGGGCGTGGTGGCCTGTGCCTGTAATCCCAGCCCTTGGGAGGCTGTAAACAGGCGGGTCACTACAAGTCTGATCTATGCAGTGAGACCCTGAATACCCTGTAGACCCTTCCCTAAAATACAAAAAAAAGATAATATATACTTAGAAATTAACCTAGCCATGGAACTGAAAAATTTTAGAATGAAAACTATAGTATTGTGAAAAAGGAGATTAAAGAACACATCAAAACATAGATATGCCATTCTGCCTCTGGAATGACAGGATCAGTACTGTCAAAGTGGTTATACGTCAAATAATGATATAAAAATTTAACATAGTCCCAATTAAAATGCCAATATGAGTGAAAACCCTAAAGTTCATATACTACCAGAAAAGACCCAGAGGAGGACTGGATCTTATTTGTGGTTTTACTTATATGAAAATTTATATAGAAGCAGAAAGAACAAAATTCATATGAAGTTAATAATACTGAGCAACAAGAGCAAGGCAGTAAGCATCACAATCCCTTTCCTCATGTCATGCTACCAAGCTATTGTGATTAAAAACAATATGGTTCTGATTTATTTCTATCTTAAAAGTGATAATTAAAATTACATTATTAGACTTGTTCATTGTTTTGGAATTGTATATGGTATGATACAGTCTTTAAATTTAGCATATGAATGTGAATGCCAATGTTAAATATGCCAAAATAAAAAGGAGAAAATAATAAACATGTTTACAAGTATGGACTGTGCAAGTGTTAATTACTTTGTAAATCATGTTGAGGTGTTAGATTACAACTCTGCTCACATCCTCTATGTCTTGTTTTTTTCTTCTCTTTCTTTCTTTTATTTTTTGTGGTACCAGGTATGGAACTCAGAACTTTGAACTTGCTGGACAGGAACTTAATGCCACTGAGCTATCTCCCTGGCCTCTTTCTATGTGTTTTGTGAGTCATGTTTCAGAAGAGCAAAATCTAGATGTGCGGATAAACTACATAACATTTTTTTATATCTCTTTATTTCAAACTGGGATGCAAACATTCCAAGAATATTTTATAGTTTGCCAAGAGTCTTATGAAAAAATTTAGTGATCTTTTATCATTAGTTTGCATGAAGATACTAGCTAGACACATTTTATTTATATGAAAATTTATATAGAAGCAGACAAAACAAAATTCATATGAAATTAATGAAAGAAAACAAGAGAGCTGGGGATATAGCTCATTGGCATAGTGCTTGCCTGACAAGCACACGGTCTTGAGTTTGAATCCCAGTACCAACAAAACAAATAAACAAACAAAAAACAAATAAAACATGAGCTAGTTTTATGTCTGTGGCATGTGTCTGGGAGATGTGGGTTAATTTTCATGTTTCTGTGCCAATAGACAACCTTTAGAAAAAAACTGAAAGTATTGCTGTAAAGCAAGGAGAAAGACTATTGTATGATTCATTCGTTTAGATTTGTTAGGCACATCTTTATGTGCTGTTTCAAATATCTATAGTGTATGTTTTATCCCTTAACATTACTAGCCTATAAAATTGCTAAAACAATTTTTCTTCGAATGGCATTTGACGTAATTCTAAAATTTGTCATTAATTTTTAGTTTGTAACACAATTTAGAAGCAAGTTCATTGATCAAAATATGAAGCCCCACACATTTTTCATCCAAAAAAGGTTAATTCTCAAAGACATTAAAGCTACTATATGATTCAGAAAAACAAAAGCAAAATCAATCAAAGTGAATGGTTATTTAAAGGAGCACATGGCTAGTTAATTTTAACTGATTTAACTTTTCCAAAGATTTGTTTAGAATCATTTATTCACAATGGAAAATCATTTTGTGAGTTCTTTTCACACATACTTCAATAATAATGTGACTTAAGAAACTATATATATATATATATATATATATATATATATATGTCAAAAGTTCTCAGTGTTGGTGGAATAGCTAAAATCAGAATAATGAGTGTTTATGAAACACAAGTGATTAAAATATGGAAATAGATAAACCTAACTGATGCTATTGGATATCTGCTTTGATGTCCTAAGAACTTTCACAACTCAGTAGGTAATAAAAACTAGAAATTATTTAATTCACTTTCTAAGTTTTGTCAAGCACATCAGCTTTAGACGTGCTCAGACTGGAAGTAAAATTAGAAATACTAAAACTGTAAAACTCCAACCTGGATGGCTAAGGACATAATCAAGTTTGGGTTTTCCACATCCAATGCCTTAAAATTTGAGATAACATTGTGGTAGATTAAATTTGGCTATATATCTTTTTGTTTTCTTGGTGGAACCAGGGATTGAACTTAGGCCCTTGTGCTTGCCAGGGAAGTGCTTTTTCCACTAAGCCATCTCCCCAGCCCCATTGGGTGTATATCTTTTAGCTACTTCTACCACATAAAAATAGTTTTTTATTCCCCTCAAACTTTATCTGTGCTGGGATTACATATATACTTGATAATATAGATAGATATAGATATAGATATAGATATAGATATAGATATAGATATAGATATAAAATAATTGATGTTCTAAGATTCTAGAGTTTAGGTTAAGGAAAACTTTCAACTTGAATCCCAGCCTCTTTGTCTACACTGAATCCATCTTGCTACCTGAAGTTTATCCCAGATAGCGAGGGTCCAGAGCATAAGAAACCATGTGGAGCAAGGAAGACTAATGGGCACCAAAGCACCAGACAATTATCAAGAAGTCATTTTGAAAAGGAATCCTTCAGACCCAGCTGTTGTCGCTTGTGGCCTAAGGTCAGGGACAAATTACTGAACCAAATTGTTCTTGATGCTTCGACCAAAAAGTCCTGAGTAAAATGAAGTGTTTATCTGTGAATACTAAGTTACATGCACCTGTTATATAGTAGTAGATAACCACAACAATCATAAGCAATCATAATCTTATGATTATGCATTCTCCATTTCACTTTTCCCATGGACAAAATTCTTCTGCAGCAAATTTATGGAAAATAATGTTGTGGAAAACACTTGAATATTTACTTCAAGGTAATTTTGAAGAAGGTAGTCTGGAATCATTATTTGTGTGTTTGAAAGTTATACTTTTTTCAGTTCTGGAAACTTTTAAGGTTAGTCCAGTAAATGACAAATTTCAGTAGGAATAAGTACTTTTAGTATATGGAGGTAGCATTAGTGCAGGTATTTTGTTGTCTCTCTAGGAAAATCACCATTTTGACCTTTTTCCTTTGATGGTGTAACCCATTAATTAACATCAAAGTTCTAGAAGTTTACATGCATTTTTGCTAAATTAATAATGTCAGGTCATTGCTAAATTTTGTGCATATTTTAATGCTAAAAAAGATTAATCTTAACCAAATAGCCATATAATTTGGGATAGTAAACACTTTTTTAATAAAATAGCCTGAAATTATCCTCACATATCAAGCCTATTCAACTAAAGCTGCCTTTTGTAATGTATTAAATATAAAGAGTAAAGGTATATTCAACACACACGCACACACACACACACACACACACACACAAATTGATTTTTTTCCTATTATCTTCTGTCTACTTTCTCTCTATGAAGGTAATTTTAGCTTTAAATTAGAGAGATATCTTTACTATTCTAGAACTAAATATATTTTCTTCAGTTGAAAGGGAATATGGTTAATTTTGTCCATAAAAATAACACTATATAACAGAAATATTATTTTGTATTTTTCTGTAATATCAAAGTACCAAAATAGCATAATACTGGATATGACAGTCCATGCCTGTAATCCCCCCATTTCGAAGTTTGACGCAAGATTACTGAGAGTTTGAGACCAGTCTAGGTTAAACAGTGAGTTTAAGGTCAGCCTGAACTACATAGTGAGAACTTGTCAGAAAAAAATCATGTTCATATATCTTATGGGGAATGTACCCTATTAGAAATATATTTGTTCTAGATAGATTCTTTTTTATATGCTATTTTATAGGACCCAAATGCATGTGTTATTAACTTTAGCATACTTTTAAAAGCTTTTATAAAGTCATAAACACATTTGGATGCAGAGTTGATATCAGCTATCTAATTTTAAATAAGGATAAACTTGAAATTATGCCCAGTTCTTTTCACTGTTGATAATTTTCTACTTGGAAGCTTACTAAGTCTTAAAGTAAGCCAGACAGTATTATGCAGAAAATAAATACAAACACTTTAGTTTCTTTATTGTGACAGAGTTGAAAAGAAGGTTTTGAAAAGCCTAAGGCATATTAGAAAGTGCCAGGCCAGTAGAACAATCCAGGATACTTGGATTATGTCAGATATTTCAAGAAACCAAAAGTTTATCTCTAAATGAATTTGATCTGGTATGAAAGATTTTATTTTGCTTTTTTTCTTAATCTCATTCAGAATTTATCTTATTTTCACAGGCTATTCTGATTCAGATTTCATGACTGTGTTGTATATTACTACCGCAGTGAATTTTGATATAGCATTGCTGTTTGTCAGAAATAAACTAATCAACTTCTTCATCAAAAAAAAATAACAACATAGAATGCATCATTTAATCCAAAACTCTGGACTAAAAATGCTAATTTAATTCCAAATCAGATAACTAGACATTCAACAAAATCTGATAATTTAAACTTTAAAGACATTGATTAAGTTCTTACTTGGTGTCCCACGTGGTGTGTGATCCTGGAAATATAAAGGTAAATAAGAGGAGGTTCTTCATATTAAGGGGTTCTTAGTGTAGTAGGAAAGAAAAAACAGACTGGAAAAGTGAGGTGGATATTTTTCATAGCAGGACTTCATATAATAAAGATACTAGTCTCTCAGACTTTCACTCAAAAAACAAAAAAAAAAATCTTCTAACCTCAACTGAATAATGCATTTACTTATTTATTTATTTATTTTATTATTTCTGGTACCGGGGATTGAACTCAGGACCTTGTGTTTGCCAGGCACGCACTTATTCTACTGAGTTATCTCCCCAGCCCTGGATTTACTATAAATTAATTAAAGTTTGCCAAACACAGAACCTTTTGAAATATGAAGTTCTTCGCCATTTGCCTGAACATGGCAAATACTAAAAATGGAAATCTGTAATACACTTGAGTTATTTCAACTTACCAAAATCAATCAACTCTTCTAAAGGAGACATAAAATAAACAATCCAAATTGAGTTATCCACTAATCAATTGAATTAAAATGCCAAGCCAGAATAATTGTTTGTACAAATAACAGTACATGATTATTTTATTAGTTGGAGCCATGATTGATTATATGCATTTTGTGTATTATTATGGTAATAAAGGATTTCTTTTACATTTTTGTATGCCTTCCCTAGCCTCTAAGTGCTAAATAACTCCTTGAAACCTTTCATGTAATGTTTAAAAACCAAAGACTTTAGAGAGCTTAGAGAGGGAGGAGTGTATCATAAGCCCTCTCAGTTTTTGTGGTGTTTTTATGGCATCATGTCTTCTCCCTAGTGAATACTCTGAGGTTAATCTCTTATATATGTATTTATTTATATAAGAGATTATCAGGGGCATCCTCAAATTGAAAATCATCCTTTTTCCTAGATCATGCAATATGTGTATTACTTACAAGTTTGAAAATTCTGGGCTAAGAATGTTCTCTAAGAAATGGCTGTTAAATTAATAACAGTCTCAAACTACTTTCTTTACTTTGTCTCAGTTTCTATAATTGAGGTTTACTTGTTTTAAGATATTTTAAAGAATGAAAATAAAAAAGCCAAGAGTTTACTAAATATGTGTTTAATTAAAATAGAATCTATGAAGTTATTTTTGAATAGTATGATTTTTCTATTTTAAATATTATGATTTGTACAGTGCAACATATGAACATATATTTGAATAATATAGGTTTATTGATGTTTAAGTGACTTTCTTAGGTTTACACCCTATGGATCCATTAAGAAAAATTAATGGCATTTCATCACATATGTAATGTTATGAATATCAATTTTAAATATAAAAAACCAAAGTTATTTGAGATTATGATTTTGCTAGGTACTTTAATAGTCATTCGAACAAACATCTTCCTATTTATTCTGCATAAGAGCCCAAAGTAGTAGTAGGTATTGGTGAACCATTTTTGAGATGAAGAAATAGCTTCAGGCATGCAAAAAAGGTTACAGTAGGACACATATTTTAGTAACAACTATGAGCATTTAACTGCGTCTATCTGACTTCAAGTATGTTTTATTTGTATTATCACATACTCAGTAGGTGACATAATCTAAGCACTAAACTCAATCCTAGTGATAGAAAAAGAACCATCAAGTATGAATAATTAATATATTAATAGTAATAGTCATTATTTAAAAATAGCTAATTAATTTTATTAGTCACTGACTCTAACATTAAGGATAGTTATTTTCATTATGATAATACTAGTGTAAGAATTATTCCACTAAAACTAATAATTACTAGTGATTTTCTTTGTAGTAATAATAGCAACATCAATAATAGTATAGAACTATCATTTATCAATTCTTTACCATATTTAGTACCATATTAATTTTCTTATGTGAATATCACTTAATTTTCTCAAATATTCCATGTAAAAAATGTTTACCCTACTTTTAACAGCTTTGTGATATCATTTTCGTAAGTTTGACCCTTTAAGCATTTTAGTTATTTTAATACATTCACATTGTGGTACAGATATCACAATCAGAAAATTTTTGGTGCTCCAATAGGAAAATTTCTTCTCAGTTCCTCATGCTAAGCTCTAGGCAACCATTAGTTAACTTTCTCCCACTATATATTTACCTATCTTGGATAATTAATATAAAAGGCATCATACAAAATTTAGTTTTTGTGTTTAACCTTTCTACTTCACATATTTTTCTAACCATATCATTCTCATTTCAATTGTGTTGTAGCATATATAAAAACTTAAGTCTTTTATATCTAAAAGTATTCCTTCTTACGTGTTTTGGTGAGAAAGAGAAGCCAGACTACATCTGGACTATGACAACTCTTACATCCCATGTCCAGCCTACACAGCATCTGGAGAGAAGATCAGAATGCTGCAAAGATGGAGCCAGAATTTTACTGGTGGTCTGGCTAAGAGAACCAGTTTCCAAACTTAATGTGGGAGAAAGCCCATCAGAAAGAAGAAAACAGCAAGTGAAATAGCTGCTAACCAGAGCACCTAAGAAATAGTAAAACAGAGAGTGGGTTATGAGATGACACCAGCAGGCCATTGGAAATATTAAAATAATATTTTCCCCTGTGTTTATTTGCCCTATTTGGTGGGTTCTTTCCATTTTAATTCATGTAGATGTGGTAATTGTAATCCTTCTCTAGCATATCTTTTAGTATTCTGTGTAGAGTTCACTTTGTCATCATGAAATTCTTTAGTTTTTTGTCATGGAAGTATTTCACTTCTCTATTGAACTTGAAAGAGACTTTTGCAGGGTGTATCATGAAAACGTTTTCTTAGTTGAAATTTTTGTCTATATTAACCTAATCAAATACTCTGTGAGTACTCTGAATTGATCACAGATTCATACATATGATGCACTACATTTTGGCTTCTAACAATTTAATTTTAATTTTTGAATATTATTTTGAAATATTTAATTTAATTTTGAATTAATTAATATTTAATTAATTTTCTTTTTATTAATTTTATTGAGAAACAAATAGCAATGAGTCAGTCTCAAAACAGGTTAGTAGGACAGTTACAATAATTAATACATTGCATTTTGTTGTCTTCATAGTAGTCATTCATAGTACAAGATGCAGACATGATATTCTGTCTAAACACTATTAGTACAAATCTTACTTCTCGTTGAATTAAGAGAAAGTATGGATATAGATATAGATATAGATATAGATGGAAAATACACATTTCATGTTATGAAACATTATATATATATATGTAACTACAAAATAGTCCTTCATATATATCCCCTTTTTGTTTAGTTTTGTTGGAGATGGATATTCCATTGTCATTTAAATATTTTAAGTGTGTGAATTCATCAAAATAATCCAATATAGTCCAGTAGTCTGTAATAGTAATGGGTTATCAGTTGGACTGGCAATGTCAGAAGTTTTTGACTTGAGCCTTTTACAGCTCAACATATTAATATGGCTTTAGTTTTCATACTTCGTGTTTATACTTTTCTGCTGGATGATTAAGACCAATATAAAGCAATACCTATGCAACAAGAGTTGTAGCTTTTGGGTCTGATAAGGTCAGTGAAATCCCCTCAAGATTTATCCTGAAACCCTGTACCAGTTTGTAGATCCTTTGTCAGTGTCAGCCATGTGGATGAGTCACAGCCATCACTTGACCAATGTGCTCTCTGTGAAAGCCTCAGAGAATGTTTTCTCTCCATGTGACCCTTCTTAAGTGAACTATACATCGTTGATCACTTTCTTCTGTAGCGTCATAATCACCTTGACCAGAAAATTTGGGACACCACTGAGTTATATGATGTTACATTACAGGTTATCTTATGTCCTGAGTCTTCACTGACCTTGAATGGTTAGGGCCAAAATGTCGGTATCCATGTAGCTCTTCTTTTTCTCTAATTTTTGGTCTGCAATCTTAAGTAGTTAACCCTCCAGAAGAGAACCTTAATGATATTATTACCCTATTACATAGGCAGTTGAGCTGAACCTCACTATCTATCTGAATATCAAACATCTTAGACATAACATGAAACGTGTATTTTCCATCAAATATTTATATGTGAAACTTTAAATACCTACAGAATGTGAAGAAAAAAGAAAAAATATTTAAAAAATAGAAATAAACAATGACATATTTTTACATAGAAATTTAGAAATCTAACCATGTATAGCATCATAGCAGGATAGTCCTATGAGATTATTTTCCTGTCTCTTGTTTTCATTTATTACCCTTTTTTATAAACAAACATTTACTTGAGAGACAGTATAGCAGTAATTGATTTGACATTAGAAGCAGTACATATATAGAAGACCAGAATGACAATTTAATTTTAATTTTGAATATTATTTTGAAATATTTAATTTAATTTTGAATTAATTAATATGTAATTAATCTTTTGAATATTATTTAATCTTAATTTTTTATGATTTATACTACTTATTTGATGTACAATCTACTTATAAGATATGGTATGATATTTTCTTTTAGTATTAGAAACTTTAAAAAGTGTATTTCCATTTTCCATTGACTTTATATTAGTTCTTCCTTGTCTTTTACACACACACACACATACACATACATGTGTGCACACACATATATCAAAAATATGTGTATAACTTGACATAAGATTTATACTGTTTTATGGAAATCTTCGAAGACCTTTTAAGTGGGTTTATCTAATATAATTATATTTTACATAGTCCTGCATAGCTACCATTTTGAGAGCTCTTTATTCTTTATCTAGGACCATACAACAACTTTTCTTGCCTTCTGCGTTATGGTCTTTGTTATTTTCTGTATGCTACATCTGGAGGTATTAGAAAATTTGTATAACTGGAATATACTTTACTTTTACCTTTCAAAGATATGTTGGCTAAGCATAAAAGTCAATGAGGATAGATTTTTCCATTCCTTTGAATAAATAAGTTTAGTTTCTTTAAAAAAAAAGAAAGGGAATGTGGAGATAGTTCAATTATATGTTTTGTAATTGGGAGGTCTTTCATTTGTTTGTTTTCTAATTTTATTTTTATCTTATCTTTCTTAGTTTCTTTTTCTTTTGTCCCCCCTGGCCTTTTTTGTTTCCTTTTCCACCTTTTCTTTCACCTTACCTCCCCTTTATTTTCTCTTTTCATTTGGCTTATAGAGACTTTTATACATGCAAAAGAAAATAAGGAATAGCCAGTGTCTTAATCTAAATACTAGTTTCCATGGAGAAATCAGGATAACTCCACCACATCTGTACATAGGGTACCCAAACATAGACTAAATACCAATATATTAACACATTCTAACAATATTAAAGCTTTCAACAATCTCTGCATTTTCATCTTCTCTGAATCCCTTCTTCCACTTTCATAAATAGTCTTTTAAATCCCCTCTGCTGCTAATAGTCCAGCTATGAAATAACTCCAACAGATTATGATACCACATCTCATCTTCCGTTATTGCTTTTCTCTTTTTACTTGCTCTTCTTACTGACTTTCCATACCTTTTCCTCTTTTTCCCCCTCCAAGTTCTTCTATGTCCCATTGTCTTACAAGCAGCATAGTACAGTCTATAAGGGGCATTCATAAAGGGTGAAATTATCAAAGCAAGTTTTAGTGTACATGGATGATGTGTGCTTGGATTTGTTGACAATGATATAAAACATACGGATTCTCTTCACACAACAGAGGGAACATTCTGATCTTTTTAAACTGAGTCAGTAAAAAGATAGGTATATAAAGAACACAAAGCTTAGATTACATCACTAAAAAGCAGAAACGAGCTAAAGAGATCTCCATATTAGCAATGAAATATTTCAAATGTAATTCGTCTTCAACCTTCAACCCTTCAGTGCATGCACACACAACAACAACCGCAACAACATGTCTTAATTAAGTCCTAAATCCCCAGTGCTGATCAAAGAGACTTAGATGGAGAAGGAAGCAAAGATGAAAGGGCCAAATCATGTGAAATATTAAGAGAAGAAACTACTAAAAACAGATCAATAAAGTGCTCAACAAACTCGCAGATTATATAACCGACTAGATAATGAGCTAAATAAACAAAAGGATCCATAAGATTAAAGATGTAAATAAAAATCTAGGAGAGCAAACCAAAATATTCAAAATATGAATGGACAAGTTTAGCAAATTAGATTCCCATGTAAAGGTGCCAAACAAAAATTTGGAAGGTAAAATTTCCGTTGAAACTGTGGACATCAGAAGTGACCAATGTGAAAATAGCATGCCAGCAGAAGATAGGCAAATGCACATGCTCATAAATATCCTAGAAACAAAAACAGAGCAGGGTAAATAAATCTAAATGTTACTAGATGACACAAATACTAACCTAAGACTATTTATAGTTAGAGAAAAAGCCAAAAGACAGAAGAAATGATATAAAAACTATGGAGATCACAGTAGACAACTTTCTAAATATAGGAAAAGAACTCAACAGAAATGTAAACAAGGCATATAGTACACCAAATACCCGATACCAGAACACATCACAGTGCCTCAGAAAGTAACCACAAGAAAAGAGGTTTAAAAATCTGTTAGTGAAAAGCAACAAATCACATATGAATATACACATTAGAGTTATAACAAACATTTCAACACAACATTAATGGCCAGGAGAACTTGGAATGCTGTATTTTGAGACTTAAAAGATAATAAACTTCAACCCAAATTAGATATCTTTGAAAACTATCTTAAAATTGATTAAAAAGGAAGGACTTTCCATGACCAAGAACACTTTAAAAAATTCATGACTACCAAAATGCTAAAAACTTTTTAAGGATATCCTAGACAAAAGTAATGAAGTCAACAACCCCAAAAAAGTCTAATAGAATGAATATACCAAAAAGGATAAACAGTTGAACAAAAGGGAATAATAAGTCATTGGCAACAAAAAAGGATATAATGATGGGGAAAATATCTTTTAGTAATAATCTTTAAGATAAATGGTCTTAACTCCACAATCAAAATACAAATTGGCAGACTGAATCAAAAAACAAAATGGAGTAGTGTGCTACATCCAAGAAACACAATAAATTTGCAGATTAAAATTCAAAGGATTAAATTTAATATTTCATATAATGGAAATCTGAAAGTAAGGAGGTGTAGATATTCCTTTTTGACAAAATGACCTTTGATCCAAAATTGGTCAGAAGAAGCAAAAGAGGTCCCTGCACAATAATTAAGGGAACAAATAAACAGGAAATAATAGCAACTATGAATATATTATAAACGTACCAAACACTAACATCTATAAAAAAATACTTCTGGACATAAAAGATCACAGAAACACTAACACAATCGTAGTTGGGGATCACAATACCCCACTATCACAAATAGACTGTTTAACTAGAAAATAATCAACAACTAAAGATTAAAGAAAAATCTGAAATGATACCATGCATATTATTAGATCATAGTGCAACAGAATCAGAAGCTAATGGCAAAGGAAAATAAAGAAATTATACAAACATATGCAAATTAATGAGAACATACATGAACTATCCTGGATCATAGGTAAAGCCAAGGAAGAAATTAGATAGTTCCCAGAGTCAAACAGTGATGTCTATGTAACATATCAGAACCTTTGGGACATAATAAAAGCAGACTTTCAGGGAAGTACATTTATATAATTGTAAATGTACACATTAGAAAAACTGGCCAAGCTCAGAATTAAAAAGAAAAAACACAAATAATGATGTACTTCCACTCCTTAGAAAGACAAGAGTAACCCAAATCTAAAGCAAGTATAATAAAGGAAATTATAAAGAACAGAATGGAATACAATAAAATTAATGCTAAAGTGTTAAAATAATCAATAAATCAAAATGCTGGTTCTTTTAAAAAATTGACAAAATTTAGCCAAAATGAAAGAAAAAACATAAATGTAATTAGAAATGAAAAAGGTTAATTCACTTTGGACACACATGAAATTCACAAGACCATTAGTAACTACTTTCAAAATTTTTATTCCAAACATAAATGAAAAGATTTCTAGGTAAACATGCATTGCTCAAACTAAACCAAGAAGATATAAAAAGACTGAACAGTTTAGTGATCAGGCAACAAAACTGAGGTAACACTAAAAACCTACCAACTAAGAAATATATACATATATACACAGGAGAGCTTAGATAATTGTATTGTTAAGTTTTCCTGATCTATCCAAAGGAGCAGTTAATGAATATTTTTTCCATCAACTTTTTGTAATTGTTTCTACTAATTTTGCATACTTATATCTGGTAATCTGAACAACTAATTTGACAACAGTAATATGCCATATAATAACCATTATTTAATTCATATCAGTTTGTGCAATTTCTTTTCCTTCTTGTTCTTTTTCTCTCTTTTTTTTTTGTATTATAGGGAAGGGTCTACGGGTTGTTCAGGGTCTCACTACTAGATCAGACTTGTAGTGATCCAACAGTTTACAGCCTCCCAAGAGCTGGGATTACAGGCACGTACCAACACGCTGAGTCTCAATTGCCATCTCAGTGCACCCCAGGAGCAGGACTGGGGATCAAAACCTTGGCTCCTGCACCTGCTTGCAGGTGCTTTAATCCGATGAGCTATTTGGCTGGCCCTAGTTTGCTTGCTTGCTTGCTTGCTTTCTTTCTTTCTTTCTTTCTTTCTTTCTTTCTTTCTTTCTTTCCTTCTTTCTCTTTCTTTCTTTCTTTCTTTCTTTCTTTCTTTCATTTACTATTCTTATTCTCTTTAAAATCTAATAAAGGAAAAAATAAACTACCAACAAAGAAAAGCTCAGGACATAATAAATTCTCTGCTGAATTATTTAAGAATTTCATGGAAGATCTAATGGCAATATTCCTCACTCTTTAATGAGATTGAAAGGAAGGATAACTGCCAAACACATCCCTGAAAGCTAGTGCTACCTTGATTCCAAAACCTGACAATGACTCAATTAAAAAAAAAGAACTATGGGCCAATCACTTTAATGAACACAGATATAAGAATGTCCAGCAAAATACTGAAAGCAAAACACATCAAATGATTAAAAATTATTCTTTGTGAGGACAAGGTTATAGCTTAGTGGCAAAATGCCTGCTTGGCAATTGTGAGGTCCCAGGTTTGATTTCTAGTAGCACAAAAGGAGGATCAGTAACATATCACAGAGATATAAGAATGTTTTAATGTCCACAAATTAATCAATTTAATGCATCACATAAATAGAAGTCAAATCAAAATTCAAATGATCATTCGGTACATGCAGAAAAAGCCTTTGACAAAGCTTAGCATCCATTCATGGTAAAAAAAGAAAAAGAAAAAGAAAAAGAAAACTAAAAAAAATAGGTATAGAGGGATAAAAGCTTTGTATGAAAAACTTACTGCCAACACAATTTAAATAGAAAATAACTGAAAGACTTTTCTCTAAAATCAAGAACAAAGCAATGACATCTACTATTACCACTCCCTGTAGTACTGGAAACTTTAGCCAGAGCAACCAGGCGAAGAAAAGTAAGCACGTATAGGAATGAAAGTCTATCTGTGGACAAACTAATCCATTATATATAAGGCCCAAGTCATTCTGCCAAGACTTCAACTAATAAACAAATTAGGCAAAGTGGCAGGATGCAGAATCAAAAATTCAGTCATGTTTCTATGCACCAATAGTGAATCAACCAAGAAAAAAATAAAAAAGCAATACCATTCTCTATTACTTCCTGCAAAATTAAATACTTAAGAATTATTCTAAGAGTTAAAAAGACCTCTAAAATGAAAAATATAGAATTGTGAAAAAGGCAATCACAGAGGTTATTGTAAAATAAAAAGATGTCCCCTATTCCTGAATAGGCAAAACCAACATTGTCAGATGTTTACACTACCACATAAAATATATGCATTTAGTGGATTAAAATAGGAACAAAACTATTAAAATACCAACGATATTTCTCCAAGAACTAGAAATATTTTTAAATATATATAAAACCAGAAGTGACTCATATTAACATAAGCAATCTTGAGCAAGAAGAGGAAAGGTGGAGACATTACAATTCCAAATTTCAAGTTATGTTACAAAGTTACAGTGATAAGCAGCATGATACTCACACATAAACCAATATGTGGGTCAATGAAATACAATAGAACATTCACAAACAACTTCAGGCACATTCAGTGAGTTGCTGCATAAAACACAGTCTTTTCAACAAATGGTACTGAAAAATTGGCTATACATGTGAAGAAGATTGAGTGTAGACCCATTTCTCTCACCATATTCTATAATAAAATCAAAATTAATCAAAGATCTAAATTGTACAAAAGAAACAATGCACTAAAGATAAAACTCTTGAAGACAGACATAATTAAAGCCTTAAGAAAAGCTCAAATTGTGTAAGAAATATCATCAAGAATCAAGAAATGGGACTATGTCAAACTAAAAACCTGCAGATTATAAGCTAAAACTAAAAGAGTAAAAATAACTCTATGAAAGGAAAATGCTAGGGCCAGCCAAATAGCTCAGTGGATTATACAGCCTGCTTAGGCAGATGCAGCAGCCGGGGTTTGATCCGTGATGTGCCATGCTGTCCCTGCCTCTGGGGCACACTGAAACAACTGAGACTGGGCATTTTGGTACACACCTGTAATCCCAGCTCTTGGGAAGCTGAACACAGGAGGACTACTACGAGTCTGATCTACATAGTGAGACTCTGTAGACCCTGTACTAAAATACAAAAAAAAAAAACGAATGAAAGAAAGAAAAGAGAAAGAAAGAAAGGAAAATGCTTTTCCTAGATACTCTTTGGACAGAGGACTAACATCTAGAATATATAATGAACTAAAATTTTATGTCCTTCCAAAATAAATTACCCCATCAAAAATGACAACTAACATGAATGAGCATTTTGTAGTACAACTGGCTGATAAACCCATGAAAAAATGTTCAGCATTTCTTACAAATAGAAAAATGCAAATTAAAACATTGAGATTTTAATGTACTAGACGAAGAATGGCTATCTTCAAGAAATTAAACAGCTGCAAGATAGCTCAGCAAATGCGCCTGCTGAGGCAAGCATAGGGACCAGGGTTTGATCCCTGGCACCATATGCCACACCAGCCCCACCCCCACCCCCTGGGGACCCTGAGCTGGCCACCAAGTCAGGGCGTGGTGCACGGCTGTAATCCCAGTGCTGGGGAGGCTGAAAATAGGAGGAGTATTATGAGTCCGAGCTATGTAGTGAGACCATGTACCAAATACATAACAAAAAGAAATTAAATAATAAATGCTGATGAGGCTTCAGGGGAAAATACACACTTGTATAGTATTGGTAGAAATGTAAACTACTACAGCCATTATTTAAATCAGCGTGGAGAGTCCTCAAAAAGCAAAAGTGAAAATTACACTAGACCAAGCTATACCCTTTCTAGATACCTTCTTAAGAGTTTTAAAACATCATTTTGCATTATAATGATACATGGAAATACATGTCTGTAGCCCCACAACTCATAACAGCTAAATCATGGAAGCAGTCTGTATGTCAATCAACAGATTAATAGATAAATAAATATATATATATATATATATATATATATATATATATATATAGTATATACAATATATTATAATATACATTGTATAACTTATCTTACCACAAAAAGGATTAGTTAGAATATTTTGTAGGAAAGTGAATTCACCTTGAGATCACAATATTAAGGTAAATAAATCAGACATTTAAACGCAAATATCTGATGGTTTCCCTTGTGTGAGAAACCCAACTTATAAATAACCCAAATAGAAAAAATATAGACATCTATTTTAAAATAAGGATATAGAACTTTACAATTGGAAATAGGAACAAGGGGAGAAAGAAGGGAAAAAGAGAGCAAGGGCAAGTAAAAGGAATTAAGGTGTGTTATATACAGGTACCAACAAGAAAAATAAACCAAACAGCACCACTTAGGTATTCCACTTCCAACTGAAATGTTTTGTGTAATTTTCTAAACAAAAATTAATTTGTAATTTCGCTACACTTGTAGAAAATTGAGAGAAATATGTGGCTCATTCACACATGAACCATTTTTAATTGGTATAATTGAGGTAGAAGCACGGCTTTGCATCATTTAGATAGTTCCTTTATCCTGCACCTTTTCTTTTTTTATAGACACCATTTAAACTTGGTTACATCTTTTGCTCTTTTTGAAATAGTTTTTTTCTAGATAATAGAGATATAAGAGATATTTAAAAATATCTAGTCCAATTAATAAGCACATGCATTGTTATTTACATAATACCATATCTCTTTCCTCTTCCTTCCCATACTTAAAATAAATTTCTCTCATATTGTGTCTTAAGTTACTTTTCTGTCATTGCTGTCGCAAATACCCAACACCCAAAATGAAGGAAAGAAAGGTTTGTTTAGCTCACAGTTACTGGAGGTTTCAGTCCATACACAGCTGGCTCCAAGGCAGAGTGGCACATGGCAGAGGGCAAACATTCATGGTGGCGGCAAAGAGCAAAAGCAAAAGGAAAGGAGTAGTAGCAACAAAAGAAACAGAGAGCAAGTCTGTCTCCCTTATGTTGCATACAGACTATCCACCCTAGGCTGGGTGTAGTACTCACACCCATAATCCCAGCAACATTCACACCAATGATCCCAGTGGATCATGAGTTAATCACAAAGTCTAGAAGTTTGTCCCATGATTGCATGAGCCTTTCAGGGGACAACTAGGCACAAACCATTACACTGCTCCCATGCATAGTCAATGCCTATTTGGGGCCAGACAAAAGATTTGGAGAAAAAAGTTAAAGCCTGTACTTTTTAATCAAGTTAGCAGACCAGTTAATTGTGGAAGATGATGAATAAATAGGTCAGATCAATGAAAACACCAATTTTGAGTTTCTAGCACTTCAAATGCTGAAAAAAAATCAGAAATCATGTATCAAATGGATAGTGAGTAACCATGGTTGAGGTAGTAGACTGCTAAGAGTTGGTACTTGATCCTCAGAAGTGAAAGATATAATTTGGACATAACTGCTAAAAAGGAAAATTTGAAAAGCCTGGAGGTTCGAGTTATACAAAAAGAGAACACACTGGAAAATTAAGATGAGTCAGTGACCTCTTGGGTGAGAAAAGAATCTCAACTGAAAGAATGAAGGATAAAATTCACTAGAAAACATTGCTGATAGAAACACTACATTTCTTTCATTATCTGAATTTTAAAACTTGAATATGTAGTATATGTACCAAATATGCTTTGGTTCAGCTTATAAATATAGTATCAATCTAGAGTAAATCATGGTTATGGTTAAATTTGTATAACTTATAACATTCCTAAGAACAAAAAGAGCTCTGGTCCACTGAAGACCTATACCGTGTCATTTAATTTAGTTTCCTTAGTTCCAGATGAGTTGAGTGTACATCCATTGATATAACAGCTTTCCTTTTGTAGCCAAATTGTTTGATAAGATTCTAGCTTGTTGAGAAGAAAACTATGATTTACATCATTGTTGATTACAATGAAGCATCAGTGAATGAACAAAAAGTATGTGAATATGTTACAAAATGGGGACCTACATCAGAACAAAAAAATTTTTTGAAAATCCAGTTTGAAAACATTCTTATCACAATAGGGAAATCAACGTGCTTCAGAATAAGACTTATGCTAGGTCTGGTGAGATAGGTTAGCTGACTAAACATCTGTTTTGACAAGCACAGGGACCAGGGTCCTATCCCCGGTCCTGCATGCCCAGCCAGCCCTGCACCCAGGGTATGCTGAGCCAGCAAACCAGGCATAGTGGTGCATGCCTGTAGGCCCAGTGCTGGGGAGGCTGAAACAGGAGGATCACTAGGAGTCCAGACTGCATAGTGAGACCCTTTATCAAATATGTAAGTGAAAAAAAAAAGAATAAGATTTGGCCAGGGAGATGGCTCAGTGCAATAAGTGCTTCCCTGGCAAGCACAAGGGCCCAAGTTCAATCCCTGGTTCTGGAAAAAAAATGAATAAGATTCATGCTGTTTGCTAGGGAAAATACAAATTTAATAGTATTGTCTCTTGTTTATTCAATATATTTCTGTAAATTACGCAAAATATTTTAAGCGCCATTTAATTAATTTATTGAATAATTCTGCAGTTTAGGATGAGTACAAAACATTATTAACCATTGACATGTGCCATCACTAAGGTATTTTATTATACCCACAGTCAGCTTAACAAAGCATACTCACGAGGAATAATTTAAATCTATACTGAACAAGTGATTATTAGCCTGAAAATAATTATATCAAAAGTTTTTGACTCTGCTTTTGTATGTGTACAAATATATTACTGAGATAATCTGTCTACTCCAGGTTGTGTTTTCACTATTTCAGCCAAGTATTTATCCTATTAACCTGAGGACAGCCATTCTCATGAGTGAGTATTTTGTTTATCAAACAAGTATCTCTTAAGACTTTCAGATTGCTACTCATGCATCAGTTTATTTTTATTTCCCATGATTCCTAGAATTTTAGGTGTTACAATCTTCCAAAGGGAAATGAAATCTTAAAGTGGACAAACTACCCACAAGTAATATAAACATTATATGTTGCAAACATACTAATAAAAATTTTAAAATAAAAAATAGGAACTGTGAACAACAGAAAAGTGTCAGTGGGAATCATGTTAACATTTGCAGATGAGTTGAATACTCTTCCCTAATGAACTATGCAGAAATAGCTGAATAAATATTAGCTTCTGCTTATCAATGACAACTCCATGATGATATTGTTCCATTAGTTTCTGACCTCTTCAATATGCTACTGACTTCCATTATGTCTATATGCACCAGCAAATAATTCTGTTAGTCATATCCCAGCTTTCTTTTCCAATGGGATTATTTTTTTATTTAATATACTTTTCTCAGTGTACCAATAGCACCCCAGGACTTAATTATCCACAGGCAGAAATATAGTTCAATTTATCTCATTCTACAGGCATGTAAACCAGTGTCACATCCAGTCTTTGAGGACAGACCAATATAATTCAATGTACAGTGCCTCCGTTTTCTTCCTGTTAATGACAAAACATTTCATTCTTTTTATCATTTCCTTTTTTCCCCTTTTTAGACAGAATGGTGTACCCTACCTTCTTTCAAACTTAAACTGCCTCTGCTCTTGTTTCTTTCCCTTCACAGGTGTTTTCACATCCATAAATTATCCCTTCTTTAATATGTGCTTTCAAAAGTAATTATACTAAATTATTATCTTTCCCAAATGAAGATTCAGATATGGATATATGTACAAGTATTGATATCTTTACTTACCTTAATGTCCTACATCATATTCAAATTACATTTTTCTGGATGTCTTTTTTCCATTTCCACCTGATTGTGTGAAAAAATACTTGGAGCATATGCTTTATTGTTTCATTCATTACTTATATCACTGAAATTTAACTTGAACCCCCCTACTCAGTTGAAACTCATATCTCAGTGATCTTGTAATTAGCTAATTGTATTATTTTATATGTGTCCTCTTATGCTTCAGGACTTTTATACACTCTTTCATGTCACTGAAGAAATTCTATGTTAGCATTTTGCATAGTTCAAACAGATATTCAGTGTGAGATGATCAGCTTGTCCTTGCTCAGACTTTTCTGTTTTATCACTTAGTTGTCAACATGTGTATCTTGCTTCTTCAGTCTTTTTTGTGAAACTTCATAAAACTGCAATGATTGGTTTTAGTGGGAAAGAGGATTAATCCAGGTTTATAAGCATAAATTTTATTTTAAAATACTCAAAACTTTAGATAATGAGAATATGGAATAAGCTAATATTAATCCTTTCTAAGAATGATAAAAATATCTGCTTTGCTTTATTTGGTAAAATGTAAGTCATGAGACTATGTTGTTTGCGAGTATGTATCCCCTACCTAAGGAAGATAAAAGTAGCACTTTGATTTGTTGAATAAAAGGCAAGTCCTATTCTTTTTTTTTTCAAAGTTTTACTGATAAACAGATAGCAATGAGACAGTTTCAAATCCAATCAGAAGTACAGTTTCAACAAATAATACACTGCATATATTCTTCTTAGTGGTTAATTGTTGTACAAGAAGTGGACGTGTGATCCTATTTACAAACACCATT
>NW_004524835.1:1494872-1505323 GCF_000260255.1 Octodon degus | reverse complement strand
TAGCAGGAAGCTCTCCACACACTCACCGGACCTGGGCTAGGACTGGGTCTGCAAGTCCTATTCTTAATTATGAAAATCCTCAAGAATGGGATATCTCATTCTTATCAAGGAATTTGACAGGCTTAATCCAGTTAATACATACTTATTGAGCACCCATGGCAGAAAAAGTTGTGATAAGTTACAAAGATGACTTAGGAGCAAAGAGGAAACTAAGAAGCCTAAAATAAAACTGAGAAGAAAGACTTAACAATACAGTACAGGCCATGGTACTGGTATGTTTCCAGAATACAAATAACCAGAGAAAGTTCCCCCACAAGAAAAAGAAATTAATAGTAATACATACTATCATAAAACCTCCTGGAACCAGATAAGCAGTTATAGTAAGCAAGGGAAGGTCAAATAAAAAGCCAGGTTGAAACAGATAAGAAAATTAGTAAAATTTCAATAACATCAACAACTCCTCCTAGCATGATACAACTCAAAATTGGGAAGATAAGAGAAACTAGTGGACTTTACCTTGAAAAAATAAGAAAATTTACAGATAATACAATATTTATGGGCTGCCAGTGAAACTGATTTGTGTCTCACCTCACTTGGAGCAATAATAAACCAACATATATTCGATGTCAGGGAGCCCAAGAGAACACAGAAGCATTTAGTAGCTTGAAGGAATACTGAGAACCAACACTACTTTAGACAATTACAAAAGGGAGAGAAATGTCTCCTGGAAAAAAAGTGAAAACATTACCTGAAATAATACAAACATAAGCCTATAAGGACATGTGTACAGTGGATGCTAAAAGGTTATATAAGACCCAAAAATTTTGAGCTTGGCTGGTCAATGAAAATCTTTCAATGTATAAATTTAGTCTATAAATATGAAGAAGGGGGGACAATGCTCTCAAATATGTACATTCCAAGAGAAAGATAAAATCCAAGTAAAGAAATAGGTAAACATGGCTTAATTATATTAAGAAAATCAAATTCCATAAAACGACCCTGAGGGAATGGACATATATGTATTTTCTGAAATCTAGCCTAAAATCACAATTATGAAGTTATTGAGCATACTTAAAACAATTATGGTTTCTGTGGAAAAAACTGAGAACAAGTTTACACGAATAAAATGAGGATATCAACAGAGATATGCCTTTAGTTTCTACCGAAACAAATATTGAAGATGAAGAATACAATATATAACATGAAAAGTTTGTGCACTAAGCATTAGACTTGATCAAGAAGAAGAAAGAATCAGAGAACTTCAAGGTTGTGCATTTGAAATAACCTGGTCAGAGGAACAGAAAAGGAAACATGGAAATGATTGCTAGAAATCCAAAGAAATTATAAGATAATATAAAGTAGTTCAACATATGCATAAGTGGATTTCTAAAAGAAGAATAAATACAGAAAGGGACAGATGAAAGTTGAAGAAATAATGCCTGAACTCTCAAATTTCAAGAAGATAAATGTTCAGATTCAGGAATATAGCTACTCCCAAATAGGGAGTAGTTACCAAAAATGTCTGCCCAGAAAGACTTTAGAGTCAAAATGTCAAATGTAACAGACAAGGAGAATATAAGAAAAAGCAAGTCAAAATTACTCATTACCACCCAGCAACATCTGAATGCACATTCTTTTCACTTGCACATGGAACATTCTAGAAAATAGACCACATGCTAGTTCATAGATCATGCTTAAGTAAATACAAGAATACTGAAATTATACCATTTATGTTTTCTGACCACAGTCTGGAAATTAATGACAAAGGAAACTATAAAACCCACATAAACACATGGAACTTACATAATACCCTACTCGGCAACCAGTGTGTCACACATGAAGTTAAACCATACCTACAATCCAAAAAAAATTCAAACAAAACAGCAGAATTTGTGGGATGCAATGAAAGCAATTCTCAGGGGCTGGAGAGATAGTTAGGTAGAATAAGTGCTTGCCTGGCAAGCACAAGGGCCTGAGTTCAATCCCCAGTTCCACCAAAAAAAAAAAAAAAGGCAATTCGCAGAAGAAAATTTATAGCAGTGAACTTATACATTAGGAAAACAACAAAAACAAATAAATATCCTAGTGATGGATGTCAAGTTTCTAGGAGAAGAAGACCAAATCAAGCGTGAAGCCCAAAGTGGGCAGGAAATTATAGAGATTACAACAGGGACAAAGAATAATTGAAATACTTTAGACATAAATATCATTAAACTTTTCTTTTGGATGGTTAACAACTGAAGTTTTCACACCAAAAATTAGACAGGTAGGCTAAAACAATAGCTAATATTTTGGCCCTAGCCCTTCAAGGTCAGTGAGGTCTCAGGACATAAGAGAATCTCTGCTGTGACATCAGGTAACTAAGTGGTGTTCCAAATTTTTGGATCAAGGAGATTATGGGGCCTCAGAGGAAAGTGATTGATGATGTACAGTGTGCCTAAGGAGAGACACCTGGAGACAAAAAATTCTCTCAGGATTTCAAGGAGAGCAAATTGGTCAAGGAATGACCATGAATCATTCAGATGGCTAACACTGACAAAGGATCCACAAGTTGCTGTACATGGTTCCAGGGTAAATCCTGAGGGCATTTGACTGACCTTAACAGATATCAAAAGCTACATTTTTAGTTACATAGGTCTTGCTTTAACTTGGTCTTAAACATCCAACGGAAAATTGTAACAATGAGGTATAAAAATTAAGCTATATTAATATGCTGAGCTGTCAAAGTTCAATTCAATAACTTCAGACAATTGCCAGTTGTGCTAATAACTCACTACTATTATGGAGTATTGGACTATAGTGGGTTATTTTGCTTAATTGGAGTATCTACAGTCTTTAAACTGGCATCAAGTATGAAAAGGTCCTTTAAAGACTTCTCCCAATGCAGCTTCTCTAACTGCAGTGGAATACCCATCTCTGACAAAACAAAACAAAAAAGGGGGATATAAATAAAGGTCCTTTTTGTTGTGAAAAAATATATATGTATGTATATACAAGATATGCAGCTACTTTCTCTTAGTTTATTGAGAAGAAAAGTTTGTACAAATATTGCTTAGACGAGATATGTCAGCATCTTGTCCTCTGAATAACTACTATAAAGACAACAGTATACAATATATTAATTGTAATTATCTGTCCTACTAAACATTTTGGAAACTGTGTCATTGCTATTTTATGTTTTTTCTCATCTTGGAAACAACCAAGATGCCCATCACTTGAGGAGTGGATGAATAAAGATGTGTTTTTTTTTTTACAATGGAGTATTACTCAGCAATAAAGAATGGTAAACTCAAAGCCTTTAAATTTAAGTGGATGCCATTAGAAGATATACTCATAAGTGAAATAAACCAGACCCACATGGGTAAATATTGTATAGTGTAAGAACTCAAAAGAAGAAATAAAAATAGAAAGGTATAACACAAATAAAAGGAAAGTAAAAAATGTAAGGATTAAGCAACAAAGAAAGGGCAAGGAGAAAAGCTAGGAAACATAACGGGCAAAACCATACATTTATAGGCACAAGATGGTTAAGGCAATGATCCTGAGAATCTTCATCAGGCTTTTAAAGCTAGCAGGTAATTGGCAGGATTCTCACCCCGACTAACTGTATATGCTGATAACTGTGAACTAAGCAACTGCACTGAATAGCAATGAGTAATATTAGGGTCATACTTGGCATGCCTGTCATTCTGGTCTTCTAAATAAGTACTTCTTGTCATGTTATACCAGTTGCTGCCATGCTGTCTCTCAAGTAAATGTTTGTTTTTGAAAAAGGGTAATAAATGTAAACAAGAGACAATAATAAATGTCATAGGACTGTTCTGCTGCAATGCTGTATATAGTTAGATTTCTAAATTTCTGTGTAAAATTATATCATTGTTTATTCTTATTTTTAAAATGTTTTTTATTCATATTCTGTAGGGATTTAAAGTTTAACATATGAATAATTGATGGAAAATACCCATGCTATGTTATATCTAAGATGTTTGATATTCAGATAGTCTGGCTCAGCTCAACTGCCTAAGTTGTAGGGTATAATACCATTATGCTTCTCTTCTGGAAGGTTAGCAGCTTAAGTTTGCAGACCAAAAGTTAGAGAAAAAGAAGGGCATAAAGGACAGCCAACATTTTGGCCCTAGCCTTTCAAGGTCAGTGAGGACTTAGGACATAGGAGAACCTGTACTGTTACATCATGTAACTCAGTTGTGTCCCAAATTTTCTGATCAAGGAGATTATGGGGCCACAGAGGAAAGTGATCGATGATGTAGAGTGCGCCTAAGGAAAGTTACTTGGAGAGAAAACATTCTCTTGGGCTTTCGCAGAATGCAAATTGGTCAAGCAAGTGCCGTGACTCATCGACATGGCTGACACTGACAAAGGTTCTACAAAGTGTGGTACAGGATTTCAGGATAAATCCTGAGGGGATTTTTTTTTTTTTTGGAACCAGGGATTGAGCTCAGGCCCTTGTGCTTGTCAGAGAAGCACTTATTCTACTGAGAATCTCCCTGGACAAAAATCATTTTTGTCAAGGTGTTTGTTTGTTTGTTTGTTTGTTTATTTTTGCAGAATTGGTGATTGAACTCAGGCCTTTGTACTTGCCAGGGAAGCACTTATTCCACTGAGCCATTTCCCTGGCCCCCTGAGTGGATTTGACTGACCTTATCAGATACAAAAGTTACATTTCTTGTTATATAGGTCTTGCTTTATCTTGGTCTTAACCATCCAGCAGAAAAGTATACAAATGAGGTATAAAAACTAAAGCCATATTAATATGCTGAGCTGTAAAAGCTCAAGTCAACAAGTTCTGACATTGCCAGTCCTATGGATAACTCATTACTATTATGAACTACTGGACTATATTGGAATATTTTGCTGAATTAACTCAACTACAATATTTAAATAGCAATGGAATACCCATCTCTGATGAAACTGAAACAAAATGGGGTTACAAATGAAGGACTATTTTGTATCTATGTATACAAAATAGTTAGGATGGGTATATAGATACTTTCTCTTAATTCAATGAGTAGAAAGATTTGTAGTAATAGTGTTTGGAAAAGATATCATGTCTGTATCTTGTACTATGAATAATTACTACAAAGACAACAATATGCAATGTATTAATGATTGAAAGTGTCCTACTAATCGCTTTTGAAGCTCTCTCCTTGGTATTTATTTCTCAATAAAATTAATAAAAAAGAAACGAAAAATAAAATGAATTACAAAAGAAAAGCAAAAAGAAAAAAGTTAAATTCAACTGCGACAAAGATGGAGCTGGGGAGATAGCTCAGTGGAATAAGCACTTGCCTGGCAAGCTCAAGGACCTGAGTTCAGTCCCTGGTTCCGCAGAAAACAAACAACTGTGATAAAGAAAGCAATACAAAAATTTAAAAATCAAAGAGCTTTTTTATTTTTATTTTATTTTATTCATTTTTTTGTGTGTGACCAAGCATTGAACTCAGGCTCTTGCTCTTGCAAGGGAAGCACTTATTCTACTGAGCCATCTTCCCAGCCCCTCAAAGGTTTTTCTTTTAAAGATTAAATAAAATTGTTAAAACCCTAGCCAACCACATTATAAAAAAGAAAGAAAAGACTCAAATTCTAGCAATAAAGAATGATAAGATTGAAATTGCTGTATTTCCCGTTGAAATTCAGAAGGCCAACAATACCTTCTTTAAAATCTTTACACAAACAAGGAAACACAGAAGACATGGATGGATTCCTAGATATGTACAAATTACCAAAACTGAAACCATAAGATACAAAAATTCTGAACAAACCCATATCAATCAATGAAAATGAAAATGCAATAAAATCGTTACCAATAAAAACATCCTCATGTCCTGATAGATTTACAGATGAATTCCATAAAACAATTGGAGAAGTCTCCTAATACTCCTCAAACTCTTTGAGAAATTGAAAATGAGGCAGTTCTCTTTTTGTTTGTTTTTTTGTTTGATTGATTGTTTTTACAGAACCAGGGACTGAACTAAGGCCCTTGCGCTTGCCAGGGAAGCGCTTATTCCACTGAGCCATCTCCACATCCCCTCTTATTTATTTTTTTTTAATGTATTTAGTTCAGCATCTACAGGGTCTCACTACAAAAATCAGACTTGTAGTGAACCTCTTGTTTTCAGCTTCCCAAGCAGTGGGGCTATAGGTATATGACACCATGCCCAGTTTCAATCTCCATTTTAGCGGAACCCATGGGTGGGGCCTGGCACAGCACACCAGGGATTGGACCCAGTACCTGAGTCTCTCTAAGCAGGAGCTTTAACCCACTAAGCTATCTGCTGGCCCACCCTTTTTCATTTCTTGAGGCAAGTATTACACTTATGCAAAAAGAGAAAAAAAGAAGGCAAAAATTATAAAATTTACAGCAGAGATGAAGATTAATTCAATTTAGACAAAGAAAACAAGACAAAAATTAATGAATCAAAAGGACCCAAGCAAAAAACACAATTACAGGCCAATTTCCCTAATGAACATCAATGCAAAAATTCTCAATAAAATATTTCCACCTAGAATGCACCAAATTATCAGGAAGGTTATACACCATGACCAAGTGGGATTCATCCCAGAGATGCAAGTGTGGCTCAGTATATGAAAATCTATAAATTTAGTATACCATATTAATAGAACCTCAATCAAAAACCACATGATCAACTGAATAGTTACAGAAAAATTTTTGACAAAGTCCAAAACCCAGATTAATTTAATGAGAAGAAAGATTTGTACTAATAGTGTTTGGACAGGATATCATGTCTGCATCTGGTACTATGAATAACTACTATGAAGACAACAATATGCAATGTAGTAATTATTGTAATGTCCTAATAATCTGTTTTGAAACTGTCTCACTGCTTTTTGTTTCTCAATAAAATTTAAAAAAAAAGAATATCAAATTCCTCAGATGTGCTGTGCTGGCCCTCAAATCAGGTGTGGTGTCACATGCCTAAAAACCCAGCACTGGGGAGGCTGAGACAGGACAATCACTATGAATCTGAGCTGTGTAGTGAGACCCTGTACCAAATAAATAAAAGATTTTTAATAAAAAAACAAAGTCAAAAACCCATTCATCCTAAAAATCTTGTATATATTTCACTACAAAATGGTCCTTTATTTTATCCCTCTTTTTTGTTTTGTTTTGTCAGAGATGGGAGTTCCATTGCTGTTAAAGAAACTGTATTTGGAGAAGTCTTTAAGGAATCTTTTCATACTTGATCCCAGTCCAAATATTATAGCTACTTGATTTCAGCAAAATAACCCAACATAGTCCAGTAGTCCATAATTGTAGTGAGTTACCAATACAACTGGCAATTATCTGAAATTGTTAAATTAAGCCTTTTACAGCTCAGCATATTAATAAAGCTTTACTTTTTATACCTTGTGGTTAGGACACATATACAGGTACTTTCTTTTAGTTCAAGGAGAAGAAAGGTTTATACTAATAGTGTTTAGACAAGATTTCATGTCTACATCTTATCCTCGGAATAACTTCTACCAGGACAACAATATGAAATGTATTAACAATTTTAACTGTCCTACTAACCTGTTTTTGAAACTGTTTCAGTGCTATTTTGTCTCTTTTCTCATTAAAATGAATTAAAAATATATTTCCCATAAAAATTCTTTCATGAAAAAACCCTACAGAAAGTTGGAATATGTGGCCTATACCTCAATCTAATAAAAGTCATCTATGGCAAACCAATAGCCAACATCATTCTAGATGTAGAAAAACTGAAAACTTTTATTCTAAAATCAGGTATGAGATAAGGATAGCCAGTATAAATACTCCTATTTAATATAGTTCTGGAAACATTAACCAGAGTCATTAGACAAGAAAGATAAATAAAAGGAATAAGAAATGGAAAGGAAAAGTTATAGTATCATTATTCACAGATGATATAATACTCCACATGGAAGACCAAAAAAAAACTCCAGTAAGAAACTCCTACAATTAATAATCATATTCAGTAGCATAGTAGCATAAAATGTCAATACCCCAAAATCAATAACATTCCTCTACATATACAACAAACACACTGAAAGAGATACTAGAGTAAGAAAAAGAAACCTTCACAATGGCATACAAAAAATGAAATACTTATGAATTAAACTAACAGAGGAAGTAAAAGATCTATACAATCAAAATTACAATACTCTGAAAAAAGACATTGAAAAGGATTTCAGAAAATGGAAAGATATTCCTTATTATGCGATAGGAAGAACCAATATTGTGAAAATGAGCATACTCTCAAAATTGTTATATAGATTTAATGCATTCTCAATCCAAATACCATCAATATACCTCAGATATCTAGAGAAAACATTTCTCAAATTCATTTGGAACCAGAAAGGCCATAAAATAGCAAAGGCATTCCTAGCCCACAAAGGCAAGGCAGGAGACATTACATTCCTTGGCTTGAAATTATACTACAGAGTTACTGTGATAAAATCAGCATGATACTGCAAAAAAAAAAACAAGTCCAAGGATTAATGAAACAGAATAAATGTTACAGAGAAAACTACAAACACACCCAGCCACCTTATTTTGGCAAAAGCACCAAAAAGGTTCACTGGAAGAAAGATAGCCTCTTTAAAAAATGGTACTGGAAAAACTGGCTTTTCACATGCCAAGAATTAAAATGAGATCCAGCTCTATCACCATGTACTAAACTAACTTCAAAATGAATTAAAGATCTAAACATTAAAAAAGGAACACTAAGTCTACTGGAAGAGAAAGTAGGTGGAAAGCTTAAAGAAAGAAGTAGGCAGAGAGTTCATGAACAAAAAACAAACTGCATTAGAAATACTTCAAAGAACCAACATCTGGGATCTTCTACTAATTTCTATCATTTTTTTGAAGGTAGCAGTTAATGTTTATAATTTTTACTTTGATGAATGTTGTATGCTGATATCTGTAATCTGAGCAACTACATTGAAAATAGCAATGTGCAATATAGCAACCACTGTTGAATGCCTTTCATCCTGCATGCCTCTATCTGGTAATCCAAGCAACAAATTTGATAATAACAATGTGTAATATAACAACCACTGTTAATTTTCTCTTCTTTTTTGAAAATCTGTGCCATTTTTATTGTTGTAGGTTAATTTGTTTTTGTCATTGTTCTTGTTATTTTTATTTTTTTAAATAAAAACTTTTTTAAAAAAGTGCTCAGTAAATACAAGAGAGTCTCCTTTAAACTATCACCAGATTTAACAACAGAAGTGTTTTATAGGCAATAAGGGAGTCTGGTGATGTATTCAAAGTACTAAAGAAAAAATTGCCCCCTAAAAACTATATCCAAGCAGCACTTTGCTTGAAAATGTAGAAGAAATATAGTAAGGTAAATAAGAGAAATTTTACTTTGCCACTATTAGATCTGACTTTGCAAGAAATGCTAAATGGATCCTTCAGATTAAAGTGGAAGGAAGCTAGATAGCACCATGAATGCATATGAAAATGTAAAGACTCACTGATAAATGTAAATGGATAGATAAATGCAGAGTTCAGTAATAGTAGGGCATAAAACAATTATGGTGTAAGTTGACAAAACAAATATAATGAATTACAACTGTAAAATAGTTCATAAATGCTTGACATAAAAATGTCTTATTAAATCAAATGTACAAAGTGTGTGGGATGAATCTTATTCATCATAAGCAATCATAGTATAATACCATGAATTAAATGACTTGAACAACACAAATTCATTTATTATAGTTCTAGAAGATGAAACTGCAAGATGTGAGTGCCAAGATAGTGTGTTGTAGTGAAGATCCTCTTTCTGAATTTCAGATGATTACATTATTGCTGACGTTAACACAGAGGAAAAAGAGTCACACCTTGTCTCTTACTCTTATTACAAAGATAGTAACCCTTCTACAAGAGCCATACCTTTATAATGTCATCAAAATTCAGTTACTTACATAAAGCTCTATTTCCAAGTACCAACATATTGTTGCTTAGGGCTTCAAGATATTAATTTGGCCCAAACACTCTCCATAATAAGAACGGTAAAACAATTGAGCTTTTTGTGTGTGGTTGATTTAAGAAAACATATTAAAATTGTTATTGTACCTTTAAGATATTTTATGTAAGCCTGATACTGAAGGAAAACAGAAAAAGAGAAAAAAGTAATAATCTAAGCAATTTTCTATGGAAGAAAATCAGTGGAACACAAAGTAAAGCAAGAAATGAATACATGCAGGAAAATCCATGCTATACAACTGACAGAATACATAAAAATGATAATTTTAAGTTTCTCTCTATGTTTAATATAATAGGACTAAACTCTGTCATCAAAAGATTTAGAGTGATTGAATATATTAAGAAATGAAAAACACTATATATTGTTCACAAGGGACTGATTCCTTACACAGACATATGGAGTCTAAATGTTAAAATATGGAAATAGATATTTCAGATAAATGATAACCAAAGGACA
>NW_004524835.1:1489993-1494727 GCF_000260255.1 Octodon degus | reverse complement strand
CCAAATTTAGAACAACTTAATATATGTGGCAAGCATGGAAATAACTGACAGAAATGGACAAAAACACAATAGTAGATTGAACTATTCCATTTTCAATAATGGATAGACTAAGTCTTAAAATCAATAGGGAAACAGAATTTGAGCAGCATAGTAGAGCTAATGAACCTAACCAAACAGCAGATTGTCACACAGCAGGTTATACACAATTGTCAAATAGATATGAGACATATGATAAATTCTGTGGGTTCAACCACACATTTCATAGCAAGTGTTAACAACTTTAAGAAGCATTAAATAATGCCAAGTATCTTTTCTGTCAACAATGGACTACAACTAGAAATTAACAGTAAATGAAACTTGGAAAATTCATAAAGACATAATAATTGAAGGGCACTGTTCAACACCAGTGGATTAAAAAGTAAACAAAATGAGTATACAAAATAGTCTGAAACAAACCAAAATAAAACCACAACATACCAAAAGCTACAAGATCGAGCACACAGTACTGAGAGGAAGTTTATTGTAGTAAACACCCACATCAAAAGAAGAGAAAGATCCCCAAGCAACAGTCTAACTTTATACATTAAAAAACAGCAACAATACTGAGGTGGGAAACACAGGAGGGTAAAGGGAGATATATAATGTATGTATACAGGATGACTTAGATAATTGTACTGCTGATTTCTGCTGGACTGTGGAAAGGAGCAATTAATTTGTTTTTCTCTTTTTAATTTCTTATAATTTTTGTCCAATTTTGCATGCATATATCTGGTAATCTGACCACCTAATTTGAAGACAACACTATCCAGTACAACTAACATTGTCAAATATATATTATTTTGTTTCGTGAAGTTCTGTATCATTTTTAATGTTTTTATTATTAATTTACATCCTCTAAAAAATAAGAAACAGGAAATGTATGTATATACACAGGATCAATACAATATTGTACTATGAATTTTTATTTGCTTTATTTGAAGGGAACAGTTAATGTTTAAAATTTTTATCTTAACCAATTTAATAGGCTAATACCTGTAATCTGAGCAACTACTTTAAAGACAGCTATTTTCAATATAGCAGCCATTGCTGAACTCCTATCACTTGATTTTTGAAAATCTGTATTGTTTCTAACGTTTTATATATTATGTTTTATTCTCTTTAAAATAAAAAAGATCCATTCAATGGGAAAATAGAAACAGCAGCAACAACAAAACAACAAATGGGGCCAGGGAGATAGCTCAGTAGAATAAGCACTTTCCTGGCAAGCACAAGGCCCTGAGTTCAATCCCTGGTATCGAAAAAAAAAAATCAATAAACAAAAAAAAACCCCTACAAGCTCAAAGTCAGCAGCAGAAGAAAAATAATAAAAATCAAAGCATAAATAAATAAAAACAAATCAGAAACAATAAGTGGAAAAAGTAATAATGCAAAAGATTTACACTTTTAATAAATGACAGTCTCCTACAAAAACTCTAGCTAGGCTAAGAGAACAGTGAGGGCTGGAGTTGTAATGTAGTGGTAAAATATTTGGCTGGCATACATGAGATGTTGGCATCAATTTCTAACTCCACAAGAAAGTCTCAACTAAAATCAGAAATGAAAGATTAGACATTTTGACTGAAGAGACATAAATAAGGACTATGAGATTAGTATGAACAAGTTTTTAAATATGGAACAAACCTAACTAAAAAATTTGATAATTTCAAATAAATGGACAAATGCCAAAAAAAGATACCAAGTTTGAATAACTAAGAAATAATTGGAACGGACCAATAATGACTAAAAAATACTGTAACGGTAGTTTTAATGTGCTAAAAAATAGATCAGATGGCTTAACTAAATATTCTGCCTATTGATACCAATCTTCTTGGCCACTTCACATGGTGGTTTTCAGAGGGCAGAGAAAGTAAAAATGAAGATTTCAACAGATCAGAGTTTCTGTCCTGCAAGATGAAAAAATTCTAAACTAGGAGTGGTAGCAAAAGCATAGCTACTTGGGATATAGCTTAATTCTAGCATAATTCTATCACTTGGGATGCTGAAGTAGGAGAATCCCAAGTTCCAGGTCAGTTTGGGCATCTTAGCAAGACCTCATATGAAGGTAAACATAAAAAGAAGGGATGGAGTTGTAGCTCAGTGGTATAGAACTACTGGGTTTGATTCTCAGTATCACCACAGAGAAAAGTTGTACATATCTGATATACAATAATAGGTACTTTATATAGATAATGATACTGTAATATATTGTACTATATGTTTGCAAATTATATGTCAAATTATATTGTTAGCGTGATAAAAAATAAAACTAATGAAAAGTGATCTATTAGAGATTTCTTAAGTCAGAAATCTAAAGCTTAAAGTAGATACTTGCCTACAATTCATCTTCCATATTGTTTCAAGAATGCTTCAGCAACCATACTTTCTACCTAGAATTTTCTATACCATTACTGTACTTCAACAACTATAAATAAGACTCCCATATTTCTTGCAGGAACAAGTATTATACTCTATTCCAAATTGGTCTCTTAGAGGAAAAATCAAATCAGTCTCTGCCTCTAGTAACACCTTCAATCAATTCTAATCCCTATAACTAATAAAATTTAAGCTTATCTGTGTCTCCCAATGTAACCACTTCTTTAACTCCAACTTACCTCAGGAGAAAACACAAATTCCTTACCTTGACCACTGGCTTCCAGCTACTTTTCCAGGCCTCAGGTATACAAAATTGTTACCCTTCTTCATTCTTGGCAAAACCAAGTGTGTAAGTTACTCAATTTCTAAGACAATTAAATTTCAGCAGGTTAAAATCATCACTTACTTCACTCTTCCCATCAATTTTCTTAGAGATTCAAAGTTCAACTTTACATTAGAAATTAATTTCATACAATAGTTATATTCAGTGCTATCAAAAACCATAAAATATTTTTAAATTGTATTTTTAACTTTTATTAATGATATTATTACACAGGATATATTTATTATCTTTACAAATTCATAAGTGCAAATAATATAGCTTGGCAATATTTTCCCCACTACTCCCTTCCTATTTCCTTCTCCCACACCATTCACCTTCTACTTCTGTTGTAGTCTTTCTTCTACTTTCATGTTACCTCTTTTTAAATTTTTTTTCCAAATATCTCATATAAAAGTCATATTTTTCTTTCTGAGATTAGTATTTTATTTAACATTATTATCTACATTTTCAGACAAATTAAATCACTGTAATCTTTCTTATGACTGAATATATTCCATTGAGTGAATATGTATCACATACCTTTATCTGTTCATCTATTGTTAGGCACCTCATCTGTTAGCATAGTTTAGTAGTTCTGAATTGTGCTAGAATAAACATGGGTATTCAAGTATTCTATAATATTATGACTTTAATTTTTTCGGACTGTACCAAATAAAGCATGATGCATCTTTTTTTTAAGAAACGTCTATATTAATTTTTCTAATAGCTATACCAATGTACATTCCCTCCAACAGTGTAATGTGTTTCCTTTTTTCCTGGACCCTCACCAGTATGTATGTATTCATGTATTTATGTATGTATGTATGTATGTATGTATGTATGCATCTCATATTCTTGATGATAGCTATTTTCACTGAGGTGACATGGTGTCATAATGTAGTTTGATTTGCATTTCCCTTGTGGCTAATGATGTTGAAAATTTTCTCATATACTTATTTGCCATTTGTACTTCTTTTGAGAAGTGTCCAGTTTATTGAACCATTTATACATTATTTTGCTTTTGGTATTTTTTCAGTTTTATACACATTCTAAATATTCTTTCTCATAAGAATAGCTGGAAAGGATTTTCTCCCATTCTATAGTCTGTCTCTTCACTTTGTCAGTTGTTTCCTTTATTCTGAAAGAGGTGTTTAATTCAATCAAATTTCTTATAATCAGATTTCTTGATTCTTGCTATTACTTTCTGCACCATTAATATCTTATTCAGGAAGTCTTTGCCTGTGTTCATGACTTCAAGCAATCGCCGTATGTTTTCTTCACTAGCTTCATAGATTCACATCTGTTTTTTTCTTGTTTTTATCCACTTGGGATGACACCTTCTATTTTTAAAAATATGTTTATTAGTACATGTTCTCAGTACATAATGATCATATTCCTCCTGGGATGGGCACTTGGCAAATCTACATAACACATTGTAATACTTTCTTCACCCCTTCTGTTCCCCTCTCCTCCCTCCCTCCATCTCTTTGTCTCCTGCCCTCTTGCAAAATATTTTTTCCATATTTTCTCTTTTCTAACATTTATTTTTGTCTTTACATTTTAGTTTTCTCATATAGAAAAAAACATGCAATATTTAAAGCTTTGTGTCTGATATATTTTACTTAACAGTATTGTCTCAAGGTAAATCTAATGTTTTACAAAAGACTCAAATTTATCTCTACTTATTTCTGAGTTGTGTATATATACCACACTTTATTTATTCATTCACTTGTTGATGAGCATATAGGCCACTTCTAAGTTAGCTATTATGAGCTGACCTGTTATAAATGTGGGTATACAGGTATTGCTGTAGTATGGTGTCTTTAATTCTCTCATGATGATATCCAAAAGGGGAACTGTTGGGTCAAATGAAATTTCTATTTTTAGTTTTTGGAGAGCTCTCTGAAAAGAACCCTTCTACATCATTGGTGAGAATGTGAACTAATACAGCCATTATGTAAATTAGTTTTGGGTCTTACACTTAAGTTTTGAAACCATTT
>NW_004524835.1:1472550-1489683 GCF_000260255.1 Octodon degus | reverse complement strand
TGTGGTGCTGGAGGATTGAACCGTGGTCCTTGTGCTTTGCCAAGCTTGTTTCAAGTAGGTGCTTTAGACCACTGAGCCATCTCTCCAGCCCCTATTTATTTTTTATTTTAAAGATGATACAAAAATAGTAAAAAAAAAAGAAGAGAAACTGTAGAATTTCACTAAACAAAATCATAGATATCCAACAGTGGTGATTACATTGCATATTATTGTCTTCAAATTATTTGTTTAGATCATCAGATATAAACCTGTAAGATTTGTCAAGAAAGGTATAAAAATTAAAAAGGAGAGAGACAATAAATGTAAGCATTAACTGCTCCTTTCAATAGACCAGCAGAAATCAGTAGTACAGCTATCGAAGCTATCCTGTTTACACATATATATTTCTTTCTCCATTCCTTCTTTCTCTGTTCCTTAGTTTTAATCTTCTATGGATGGATATCCAGTTTTCCCTTTAGCATCTGTTAAAGATTCTGTACTTTTTCTGATATAATTTAGGAGGATTATTTTTCCTGACATATGGTTTTGGCTCATTTGTCAGGAATTAGATGAGTATAGTTGCATGTGTTTGTATTTGTGTCTTTTATTTCATTCCATTAGTATATGTATCTGTGTTTGTACTAGTACCAAACTGCTTTCTAACTATAGTTTTGTGTTATATTTTAAAATCAGACACTTAGTGTGGGGGCTGGAGAGATGGCTCAGTAGAATAAGCGCTTGCCTGGCAAGCACAAAGGCCTGAGTTCAATCCCTGCTTCTGTCAAAAAAAGACATTTAGAGTGATATCCCATTATTATTATTATTATTATTATTATTAATTATTATTATTATTATTGATTTATGCTCAGAATTGCTTTGGCTACTTCGGGTCTTTTCTGATTCCAATTGAATTATAGAATTGATTTCTCTAACTCTTCAAAGAAAAATGTTGCTATTTTATTAGAGATTTTACTAAATATGTACATCACTTTTAATAGTATGGCTATTCTAACAATATTAATTCTGCTTTTCCATGAGCATGGGAAACCTTTGCATCTTCCAGTATCTTCTTCAATTTCTTTTTCTTTTTTTATGTATTTAGTGCAGGATCTATAGCGTCTCACTACAGAGGTCAGACTTATAGTGATTCTCCTGTTTTCAGCCTCCCAAGTGCTGGGATTACAGATGCATACCACCAGTGCCACCATGCCCAGTCTCAGTTGCAGTTTCAGTACACCCCATGGGTGGGGCCAGCATGGCAAGCCAGGAATCAAACCCCGGTTGCTGCACTCTGCCTAAGCAGGCACGTTAGTCCGCTGAGGTATCTGGTTGGCCCTTCTTCAATTTCTTTCTTTGGTGCTGTATAATTTTTATTGCAGAAGTCTTTTTCTTCCACTGTTAAGCTTATTCTTCATTACTTATTTTGGGAACTATTTTGGTGGCTTTTTTGTCATTGTTGTTGTTGGTTTGTTGTTTGATACTGGGATTCAAATGCAGGACTTTACCCTTGCCAGGAAGGCATTTGTGCCGCTGAACTATCCTCAGCCTTTTGAAGCTATTTTGAAGACTTGTGTTCTGATTTCTTTCTCACCTGGTTAATTACTCACACACAGAAATGCTATTGATTTTTTTTGTATTTTGATTTTTCTCCTATAAGCTTGCTGAATTTTTTTTATCAGCTCTGAATGTCTACTGTTGGAATTTTGGGGATCTTCTAAATAAAGGAATACATCATCTGCAAGTTGGAATAATTTCACCTCCTACTTTGGTACTTGTATCATTTTTACTTTTTCTAGCCTAATTTCTCTGGCAAAAATTTAAGCACTATATTCAAGAGAAATGATGACAATAAGTACCTTTGTCTTGCTTCTGATTTGACAGAACACATTTTCAGGTTTTCTTCATTCAGTGTGATCTTGACTGTGTATTTTACATCCATAGCTTTAATTATATTAAGATAAGAACCTCCTAACCTTGTTCCTTCATGTTTTTTTTTTTTTTAACCAGGAATGGATATTAGATTTTATTAAAATTTGTGATAAGCATTTTTATGCAAGTATTGAGATGATCATGTGATTTTAAACTTTAATTCTATTTATGTATATTGTATCTAACTATAATACCAGTTCTGGATTAAAATGAACTTGACCATGGTATATAATCTTTTTACTGAATTGTTGAATTCTGTTTATGAGAATCTTATAGAGGATTTTTCCATCTATATTCTTATAAAATATTGGCCTGGTATTCTGTTTTTGTTGTTCAGTCTTTATTCAGTTTTGATATCAGTATGATATTGTCTTTGTAGAATTAATTCTGTAGCAGACATTGCCTTTCTAATTTATGGAATAATTTGAAGAACAGGGATCATCAAATCATAAATTGGAAGAAACCTTATTAGTTTCATTAGTAAATAAATAACCACAGAATCACAATGGTTTAACATAGGATAAGGTTACTTCTTGGAAATAAAATGTCTAGTTGGGTATTAAAGTACCATTCCATGCAGTGCAAGCTTTTGTAGCCTATTGTCTCCATCATTGTCTAATTTTTTTCAGTCTTCTGCTAGAATGTGGAAAGTTTCAATGGTGTTTTAAGTGACAGAAGAGAATGTAGTATGCATCACTTTCAACTACATCTTGTAGAGAGTTCACACATTTCAACATGACTCTGAGAGATGCTGCAAAATGTTGAAGAATACAGTTATAAGTGAGCACAAGATCTCCTCTGAGCAGTCATGTAGTTTTACCCAACTAAAGACTACTCTAAGAGTATGCCTAAGAAAGTAAGTGTCCTGTGGCAGTGAAGTACTCATCTCCGGGAAGCAGCCTACGTAGTAATTTCATAACTCTTTTCACTACACAGTTATTCCATATGATGATCCATAATCTACCCTTGGAACAAGATAGAACAGACTTATACTCCTTCCATATATGTTCTAAAATATTTGAATAAATTAACATGGTCCAAAAATGGCATATCATTTAGAATAAAATATATAGTTTTTAAAATTTTCTTATAGGAACTTTGCACTATTATGTCTAACCACTTCTAGATATACTTTAGGGAAGGGTGTCAGTATAATACTTTAAAACTATAAGACCATACACTAGATGTGCCTAATTCATGTAGAGAACAGGGAATTGACTTCTTGTGTTCTAGTCACTTTTAAATGTAAAGCAGTACACTCATGGAAAGTATCATTGTTATAAAAGTAGCTTGACATTATGTGAGCTTATTGCACAGCCACATCACACTGTTGAGTAATATTTCACATTTTGCTCATATAAAATCCAAAACTTTTTCACAGGAATTGCTCCATGAACATTCTGCCTAATCATTTGTTCCATGGTCAGTGATAAATATATCATTCCTTCTTTATCATTCAGTAAATAGGCTTAACAGTGTCTAGACTTCTGTAGCTAATGACCAGTTTAAAATTCTTGCCAGTTTTAGGTCCTATTCATCTGCAGAAACCACTTTGACCAAAATCAGTGGCATTTTAAAAGTACAATTTAGTTAGTTAAGCATACGGTTTTGGCTACAGATTGTCAAATATCTTATTTAAAACCTTTTAAACCCATTTTTTAGCCATTGATGTAAACATGGGCTTAAATATTTATTTATTCTTTAGTAGTCAGTAGTTTTGTTTTCATTAAGTATTCTCAGAGGTTGTGAAGTTTATATTTTCTAGGAATTTTACTACTATCATGAGCAATTTGAATTATGCCAAAACACAGAAATCGTAAATAATAGAAGCCTAGGAATTTCTGTGTGTGTGTGTGTGTGTGTGTGTGTGTTTGTGTGTGTGTGTGTGTGCACGTGTGCGCGCGTGCTTTAATAAGGATCTACAGGGTGTACTGGGTCTCACTACATGGGTCGAACTCGTAGTGATCCGCTTGTGTTCAGCCTCCTGAGAGCTGTGATTAGAGGCACCCGCCGTCACACCCAGTCTCTCTCAGCATGCCCTGGGGGTGGGGCCGGCACAGCATGCCGGGAATCAACCCTGGCTGCTGTGTCTGACTAAACAGGCACTTTAATCTGCTGAGTTATTTGGCTGGCCCAAAAGCCTAAGAATTTCATGATTAGTAAAGTTAAAGCCAAAATATGGAAAAACATACTTTTTCCAACATATTTTCCCCCTCGCTCAGAACATTCAGAAGATTTTAGTTCTTAAAACTATAAATCAGATATCATCTCCTAAAACCAGGATTAGCAGTCCATAATGAAAGGATTAAAATTTTTGTGAATGCAGACATTTAAATTGCTTAGTCTATTTGAACTCTTCCATGGGGAATATGATCGCACTTTCAAATATTACATTTTTTAAAAAGCTCCCAATTCATTAATTACACTATATCGGCCAGTGTATAGCTTTACATTATATAATTTTAGAGCTATATTAATTCTTTTTCATCTTCGTACATCAGAATTTACCATTTTTTTAAACAAATTCATAACATTTTATTTTTTTGGAGGGGTGCTTTCCTTTTTATTTCATTTTTATTGAATTTAATAAGAAAATAAAATATCAATGAAACAGTTTCAAAACAGGTTAGTGGAACAGTTACAATAATTAATACATTGCATATTGTTGATTTCATAGTGGTTATTCAGAGGACAAGATGCAGACATGATATATGGCAGGGACAAAACCATACATTTATATAAACAACATGATTAAGGCAGTGGTCCTAAGAATCTCCATCAGGTTTTTGAAAATAGCAGTTAGTGGGTAGAATTCTCACCCTGACCAACTATATATGCTGATTATCTGTGAACTAAGCAACTACACTGAGAATAGCAATGTGTAATACTAAAACCATGCTTGGAATACCTATCATTCTGGTATTCTAAATATGTACTGCTTCTAATGTCATATCAATTATTGCTATGCTCTGTTTAAAGTGAATGTTTGAGAAAAAAAATGTAATAAAAGAAAACAAGAGACAAGAAAAAAGTCATAAGATCATCCTGCTACAATGTTGTATATGGTTTGATTTCTAAATTTCTGTGTAAAAAATATGTAATTGCTTTTTTCGCATTCTGTTTTCTAAATAAAAAACAAGGAGAACAAATTTCTTTTCTTGAAAGTACACAAGATTTCTATTGGACCTAAAGAAAACATCTCTCTGGATATCTACCACAAGGAGTCAGTGTTGTATCCTATATCAGTGCTTCATACTTAGGTGGACTGGTTGCATTTCTTACAACACATACTTCCGTACTAAGTATACCACTTTGCTAGTGCTTCTGTAACAAACTCCTATAGCAACCTTAAAATCACAGACATATTGTATCCCAGTTTCAGAGAAAGACTGTATTCCAGTCTGAAATAAATCTGAGCAATGTTGGTTCCTTCAGGGAGCTCCAAGGGAGAATACACTACATGTCTCTCTCCCAGTCTTCTGGCAGAAGCTCTCAATACTTGGTGCCCCTTGAGTTATATACACATAAGTCTAATCTCTAGCTCTGTGATTATGTGGTGTTTTCTCCCCATCTATGTCTTTTTTCTGTCTCCAAGTTACCCTCTTCTTATAAGGTGATACAACATTGCATTATAGGGATCACTTTAATCCAGTATGACCTGAAATTTTAGCTATTTTTAAAAGCTGTATTTTGAAATAAGTTTATATTCACAGATAATACATTTGGGCACACAGATTTTTGCAGAACATAATTCAGTCCATAATACCATGCTTAGTTATATTGATATCCATATAGCAGTGAACATCTGGATAAATGTAAGAGCTTCAATTTCAGAGGGAAAAGTTTGCTATACTAAAATATGAACATCTGGAAGCTGAATGTTTGAGTTTTCATATCACTGGAAATCCCTAGAAAAAATATCCACTATGAGAAAAACATAAGCAGATCTCATATAGATCTTAAAATGAGAAGTCAATAAAACAATCAACTGTATTCTCAGTGCTGAATCTGCAAGTCTAATTATCAAGTCCAGGAGTGAAACTGCTTGCATATATATGAATATGTATTCAGATGTGGCTTTATATGAAGACTTTTTTCCTCATTTTCTTAAGACCATAAGAACTTACTTTAGCTCTCTCCCTTGAGAGAAACATATCTTCATCACCTGGAAAATTATGATGTCTTGATGTATTTGTAGAGTTTGTATTTATGGATCAATTTCAGTTTATATGTCAGAAAAACTGAATAAAACGTCTTTTTTATAACAGCATTGAGGACAGGAAAATCTGGCAAGGATTTTTGTGTTCTTTTTTGCCAATGTACTCTTAAGGATACAGACACAGTAAGTGTACAAATCATGAAGCTAGTATAGTGAGCAAGTGCAATTTCAAGTTTATGTTACTTGATCATCCTAGCCCAGTGGTGGTAGAGAAAGAAAAGGATACTTTGGGAAGTTGAGCAAAACAGTTAGTTCATCTCTTTTTCTGTAAGTAGATTACAAAGGATTATAAACTGAATTTCTAGATTCTTTTTTTCCATAATTTTATTGAGAAACAAATAGCAATGAGACAGTTTCAAATCAAATTTGTAGGACAGTTTCAATAATTAACACATTGCATACTCTCTTCCTAGTGGTTATTTGCTGTACAAGATGCAGACAGGACAATACCACCTATCTACAAGTACCACTAGAACAAATCCCTCCATTTATCAAGAGAATGTAACTATATATCTATCGCAAACACTTTGAATATACGGATACAAAGTGGACATTCATCTGTATCCCCTTTTGTGTTTAGTTTTGTCATTTGAATATTATAGGTGTGTGAACTCAGCAAAATATTCCAAGAGTTCAGTAGTCCATAGTAGTATTGGGTCTTCCACTTGACTGGCAATGTCAGAAATTGCAGACCTGAGTCCCCTACAGCTCAACATAAGAGCATGGCTTTACTTCATATACTTAGTTTTTATACTTTTCTGCTGGATGGTTAAGACCAAGACGAAGCAAGACCTATGTAACAAGAGTTGTAGCTTTTGGATCTCATATACGGTCAGTCAAATCCCCTCAGGATTTATCCTGAGATCCTGCACCTCAGATTGTAGATCCTCTGTCAGTGTCAGCCATGTGGATGAGTCATGGCCATTGCTTGGCCAATGTGCTCTCTGTGAAAGCCTGAGAGAATGTTTTCTCTCCATGTGACCCTCCTTAGGTCAAGAAAAGGATGATGAGAGTTCATTTTACACTCTATATCATCGATCACTTTCCTCTTTGGCCCCATTATCTCCTTGATCAGAAAATTTGGGACACTATTGAGTTACATGACGTTACAGCACAAGTTCTCATATGTCCTGAGCCTTAATTGACCTTGGAAGGCTAGGGCCAAAATGTTGGCTTTCCTTGCATCCCTCCTTTTTCTCTATGAATTTCTAGATTCTTTATGTGTGCAATTTATGCCACTGGGATTTCTTCATTCCCTGTAGTATCTACTACTTGACCGTGAAGATGCCATGTGTAGTCAATGTAGAACATAGGTAGCTCAGACCATAGATGATGAAAAAGTACTATATAAATCAATGTAATATTACTGTGGCCCACTAAATAATGTCAAACCATTCACTTCTATTATGATTGCCTGGCCCTTAGTTTTGGAACATGATGAGTGATTCTTTAATATTTGTTTTGTATAAAGCTATAAAATGAACTCTCACCATCCTTTCTTGCCCAATAATGTTAATTCAAATCCAAAATTTGAAATTTGCAGGGCCCGGGAGATGGCTCAGCAGAATAAATGCTTGCCTGGCAAGCACAAGGGCCTGAGTTCAATCTCCGGTTCAGCCAAAGACAACAACAACAACAAAATTGAACTTTGCCATGTATTTTAATTTACATAAATTTTAAACAGTAATTCACATAAATATATAATTTAACCAAAGATCCATTGGATTTAACTTATTCAAACAAAAGGTCATCAAGTGTTAATGATATATCAAGGGCTATTCTAAACACTGGGAATGTTATGGTTTTTCCTTTCATGGTAGTTACTGACATAGCAGAGGAAAGAAAGGTTAAATAAGTTAATCTAATATGTAACATGAATATAAAGTTATAGACTATAACTAAGCGTTATAAATATGAAGAAAAAACATATCCTATATTTCAGATGTATCAAGATACACAACTGTAGTGGTTGATACATTGTGTTGACTTGAGAAGTTAAAAGCTTAACAAATCAGTTCAGCAATTCCACACACTAGGGTATGGAGGCCACAGCCTAGGGCATGGAAGCCCCACCCTGGAGTGACTCATCAGTTCAAGTGTTAAAGGGGATGGAGTGTTCTATTTCCTTGGAGGACCTCTGTCTTCACAGTCAGCTTGGATAACATCTCCTGGTTTCCTGGGCAGACTCTTAGGGCTCCACCTTAGATCCTTCAAACTTCTGGTATAGACTCATCAGCCTTTCATCGCCGACCCATTGGCCTCCTGATATGGAATTGCACAGAACACTGCAGTGAGCTCCAGACCTTGGACTGAATCCTTCAGTCTCCTTCCTCATCTGACTCTGTGGCTGAACATTGTAAGCCAATCTTATAATTTCTTATATACTTGCACATCTTGTGTTATAACTGTTCTTCTAGTAAAAACCTTACTGCTACAACAGTTTAATAAATTTTGAAAGCAAAACCTTAGAGTGTTAAGGAAGTAACATTTGAAAAACAGAAAAATTTGTTTCATGTGCAGGGGAATAGCACATGTTAAAGTCTTACAAAAGGGGAAAAAGTTGTAAATATTTAATAAATTTGAGTGTATTATAACTAGAAACTTGGAATCTGTGGAAATGGACATAAGTATGCCACATCAGAAATGTAAGCAATGATAGAATCATAAAGAACCTCATAAGAACATTCTAAACAAAGAGGCCACATGAGCATTTCATATACAATTTATGAAGATTTTTATTTTTAAGTTTTCATCTTTCTATGTATTCAGTACAGGGTCTCACTACCCAGCTCAGATGCATAATAATTCTCCTGTTTTCAACTTCCCCAGTGCTGCGATTACAGGTGTGCACCACCATGCCCAGTCTTAGTGGCCCGCTCAGTATGCCTAGAGGCAGGGCCAGTGTGGCATGTGGGGCTGGGGATCAAACCCCTGTCCTTGTGCTTGCCTAAGCAGGTGCTTAGTCCACTGATCTATCTAATTTTTCCTTTTTATGTATTTAGTACATAAAAATACAGGGTCTCACTACACAGATAATACAGGGTCTCACTATACAGATTGGACTTGTAGTGATCCTCCTATTTTCAGCTTCCCAAGTGCTGGGATTACAGGTCCTCACCTCTATGCCCAGTCTGAGTTATCTAATTCTTCACCTTGAAATAACTTTAGACCTACAGAAATATTACAGAAGTATCTCAGAAAGTTCCTGTACAACTTTTCCCTTCACTTCTTTATATGAGGACTCAAGTTAAAAGGATACTGCTGTACTTTATGCACTTTAGAACAAAATGTTGAAGGACAGAGGGACAGGTGGTAACTGTGATTAAGAAAGGGTAACGTATACTACTGAAATTAATCTATAATGTTTTATTATGGTGATAAGAACTGTTAATATGGTAGTGAACAAATGAAATATGGTTTCTGTTTTAAAGAACCTGACTGACAAGAGGATTTAATAATGATTAGACATGGATAGAAGAGAAAGAGGATAGGATTTTTTTTCTGATCATTGAGCAATTATTAAAGATGTATACCTATTACTCTATCACATCTATCCTCATTCCCAAATGTGGTAGATTAGAAGACAATCAGTGTGTGTGTGTGTGTGTGTGTGTGTGTGTGTGTGAGAGAGAGAGAGAGAGAGAGAGAGAGAGAGAGAGAGAGAGAGAGAGAGAGATTATGGATATATGGGCAGATGTTTTGCTGCACTTGATTTTTTTGAAAAGATCTAATTTATTGGTGCATTTTAGCTGTACATATTGATCACATTTGTCATAGGAAATTTATACTTGTGCGTGATACATCTTAATTCTTTTTAATCTAATTCCCTGCCATCCCTTCAACCCCTCTTCCTCTCCTTATTTGCAAAAGTTTTCGTTCTATGTTTTTCTCCTTTCCACTTTTTTAATTCTTTACCTTTCCCTCCTTTCCCCCATCCACTCCATAATAACCTTCCCACTTAAGCACTTCTCTCCATTTTCATAACATCTACTATAAAATTTGGTCCTAATTTACACTTTCAGTGTTTCACATGAGTAAAGCAATGTGGTATTTACACATGTGTTTCTGCTGTATTTCTCTTAAGAATACAGTAAGTTTATCCTTCTTTGTGGCTGAGTAATACTCTATTATATTTTTTAAAAATCCCATATCTGTATCCATTCATCAGTGGGTAGGCATTTAGGCTGTTTCTAAGATGTAGCTATTAATTTAGCTGCTATAAACTGGGGAGTGGTGTTGTATGATGATTTTAATTCTTTTGTAAAGATAGCAAGAAGTTGAATATCTTTGTCAAAATGAACCTCTAGTCCTAATTTTTTGAGGAATACACTGACTTTCTATGTGGTTGCAACAATCTACACTCCTACTACCAGTGAAAAAGTGTACCTTTTCCCACAGTGCTGCAAGAATTTGTTATTGATTGATTTCTCCATAATTGTCACACTTTCTGGAGTAAGATGGAATCTCAGTATTGCTTTAATTTGCATCCTTTGAATGCTGAATGGTGATGAATATTTTTTCATGTCTTTATTTGCCATATCTACTTCTTAATATGAGAAGTATTAATTTAAGATGCCCATTTTTGAATGTGTCTTTAAATTTAGGGAACTGACTTATTAGGCTCTTAATATATTTTAGATATTAGTCCTTTGTCTGAGGAACAGCTGGTAAACTTTTTCACACTCAGTGGATTGTTTCCTTCATCTGTTGATTAATGTTGCTGTGCAAATGTTTTCAATAAGATGAAATTCCATTTGTTGATTCTTTGTATTATTTCCCATATGATGAAGATTTTGTTCATAAAGTATTTGCATACACCTATGTCTTCTAGAGTTTTACCTATTCCTTCTTAAAACAGATATAATATTTCTTTTTATTATTTAGACTTTTGATCTAGTTTTATTGTATTTCCATAAGTTGTGATAGATATAGGTCTAGTTTTAATCTTGGAATATGGAAAGCCAGGATTTTCAGCACCACTTTTAAAGAAACTCTGTTTCTTCTATTGAAGGTTTTTGTCACCTTCAAAGATAAGGTTGTGTGTGTTTGGAGTTGTTTCTGTATCTTCTATATTGTCACATTGATTGTTGGATTAGGTTTTGTTTCTACCTGGACCAGGCTTTTATTACTTTATACTGCAGTATCTTTGTAGTAATATTTTCAACCTGGGCATGATAATGACTCCTGCCTTGCCTTTTTTCCCAGAATTGTTTTTGCTATTTTATATCTCTTGTGGTTCCAAATAAACTTTTGAATTATTTTCTCTACTCTGTAAAGTATCCTGCTTTTTCTCAGAATTCCTTTATATCAGTGTAACAGTTTAATGAGTATAGCCATTTTCTCTATATTTGTTCATCCAACAAAGACCAAGAGCTATCATTCCATTTTCTGATATCCTCTTCAAATTACTTTTATAATAATACTGTAGGTTTCAATTGAGAATTCTTTTATTTCTTTTCGTTGGTAAATTCCCAGGTATTTCTTTTTATGGATGCTATTGTAAAAGTGGTTTTATCTCATATTACTCTCCCAATAAATTTACTATTTGTGTACAGAAAGGCTGTTGATTTTTTAGTGTCAACTCTATCCAGCTATGCAACTGAATTTGGTTATTAAATCTAGAAATCTTTTGATAAAAGTTTTTGGTACCTTCTCTGTATAGTATCATTTCCTTTGCAAAGAATGGCAAGATAAATTCTTCCTTTGATATCTTTATTTCCTTCTCTTGACTAATTGCTCCGGCTAGTGTTTTTAGAACTATATTGAGTAGAAGTGATAATAGTGAAAATACTTACCCTGTTGCTGATTTTAGGTTGAGCGCTTTCAGGTTTTGGCCACTTAGTTTGATTTTGTCTGTTGGTTTGTTATAGATGCCTTTAATGAGATTCTGACAAAGAGAATGGATTCTAATTTTCTGTAGGGTTTTATGATGAATGGATATTGGACTTTGTGAGATGATTTTTCTGAGTTTATTGAGATGATCATGTGTTTTTCTTTTTGGTTCTACTGGCATGGTGTATTACACTTATTGAGTTGTATGTGCTGAAATATCTTTGAATCCTTGAGATGAATTATAATTTGTCATAATTAATAATCCTCTTGATGATTTGTTACACTCTGCTTATAAGTATGTCACTTAAGAATTTTTGTATCTATGTTCATTAGGGAGAATAACATATAGTTCTACTTTTTGTTTGGGTCTTTCTCTTGTTTACTATCAGGGTAATACTTGCTTCCTGCAATGACACTAGGAGTATTGATTCCATTTATGTCATTAAATAATTTGAGGAGTAATCACATTAGACCTCTAAATTTCTTGTAGAATTCAGTATTGAATCCATCAGTACCCATGCTTTTCCTTGTTGGTAAATTTTTAATTATACCTTCAACTTTATTGAAGATACTGGGTTATTTAGAATCCTTATACCTTCTTGATTTAGATTTGATAATTTGTATGTATCTAGGTATCTGTCCATTCCTTCTGTATTTTCCATCTTATTGGAATAAAATTTAACGAAGTATATATTGATGATGTGGAATTCTGCAGGATCTTTTTATTATATTTTTCTCCCATTTAATTCCTAATGCCATAGATTTGAATCTTTTATTCTCTTTTTTGAAATAAGGATGGGCTAACGGTTTACCAATTTTATTTAATCTTTCAGAGAAGCAACTTTTTGGTTCACTGATTCTTTGGGTTTTTTTTTTCTAACTGTATTTTGTACAGGGTCTCACTACACAGCTCAGACTCGTAATGATCCTCCTGTTTTCAGCTTCCCCAGTGCTTGGATTACAGGCATGTGCCACCACGACCAGACTCAATAGCCCATTAAGCATGCCTAGGGACAGGGCCAGCACAGCATGTGGTACCAGGGATCAAAACCCGGTCCCTGCACTTGTCTAAGCAGATGTTCAGTCTGCTGAGCTATCTCACTGCCCCAATTCTATATTTTTTCTTATTGATTGCATTAATTTCAGTTCAAATATTTGTAAATTCCTCCCTTGTACAAGTTTTGGACTTGACTAGTTATTTTTCTAGAAATTTGAGGTGTACGAGGTTATTGGAGTTTACTCTGTTTTCCTGATAAACAAGTTCACCACTATAAATTTCCCTCTAAGCACTGATTCATCGCATCTCATAAGTTCTGGTATACACAATTCATAGTATCATTTAAGTATAGATATTCTTTGATATGCTGCTTAATTTCATCTCTGACCCATTGGTTGTTCAGCAAGGAGTAATTTAATTTTCATATGGTCATGGAGTTTTTGTGGGGTTTTTTGTCATTGATTTTCAATTTCATTTCACAATGATCTAATAATATGCATGGGATCATTTCAATTACTTTGCATTCATTTTTATATGTTCTATGATCCAGGATTTGGTGTGTTTTGAAGAATGTTCCATGTACATCTTAGTAGAATGTGTATTCTGATGTTGTGGGTAGGAATACTCAGGAAACATCCAATAAGTCCATTTCTTCATAAGTATGGCTCATTTCTGATATTTCTTCATTGATTTTTTTCTAATTGATTGTGACAGGAGGATCTTGGAGTTTCACATTACAGTTATATAACAAAATGTAATGTAAATCAGGACTTGTATGCAAAGAGTTTTCCTTAGTAAAGTGATTTTAACCTGTGGGGGAAAATTTAAGAGGGATATGGTATAGAGAGATAAATGTAGAGAAATATACTAGAAGCAGCTTGAAGGACATAAGATGATCACATTAGCTTTGGTAAACCACAGAAAAGGGCAAGTCAGAAAAAGAAAGAAAGAAGACAGGAGAATATTGATGTGAACCAGAAAGTCTAGTGCCAATGTTCATGCTCACAAGAATATCACAAAATAAAGAAAGATATTTGAGGAAAGAGAAAAGAATAAACAAAAGAAATTATTAACATGCACAACCAAAATAATACAAATAGAAAAGGGTAAACAAGGGGCTGAGGGGATAGCTCAATAGCTTAAGTGCTTTCCTGGCAAGCATAGGGGCCAGAGTTCAATCCCTGGTTCCACCAAAAAAAGAAAGAAAGAAAGAAAGAAAGAAAGAAAGAAAGAAAGAAAGAAAGAAAGAAAGAAAGAAAGAAAACAATACACACAAGAAAAAAATAAAACAAAACAAGCAAAATCTCAATAAAATTCTGTGCATCATAATGTAGGCCTGTAACCCCAGCACTTGGTGGATTGAGGCAGAAGGATTTTCATGAGTTTGAGGCAAGCCTAGGATGCATAAACAATTTCAAGTCCTGTTTTCACCACATTGTGGGACCTTGTCTTAAAAAGAAGAGAAAATAAAATTCTTCTTGCATCCAAAGTTTTGTGGTACCATCAAGTAAGAGCTCAAAACTGCTGGGAAACCCTGCCAAGTCTTCAGTATGATGAGTGTTTGTTCTGACCTGTTCTTAGTCTCCAGATATGGGAACTGAGGCTAGTGTCTTCAGCCAGGAGCTTTCTGGGTGTCCCTTAGTGGGCCACCCACGTTTTCTTACCCTTTTTGTCTCTGCATTTCTCTCCCAGTTGCTTTGGTGCTCTCGGAGGCAGCCCAAGACTGCTCCCAGTCCTGTGTACAGTTGCCTCCCTCCCAGCTCTTCTACAGTCTCCTGTGTTGCACTCACATTGGCATTTCTTTCCTTCACACTCTTAGTTACAGGGTGGAGGAGTACCATCTACAGACTCCCTGCCCCAGAGACCACTGAGAGAAAGCTCAGGCTGCTTGTGCCACTTCTCTCTCTTCTCTAGTGTGGAAATGATGAATTGTACTCATTGTCTTACCATAGCACAAGGCTTCTTAAATCCAGCACCCACATCTCTCTGAACTTGAATTTGACTAGTTACCTTATGTCATTTAATTTAGCTGAGAGTAAGATTGAGCCTGGAGCCATCATCATCTCTTTATTCATGTTTCTAGGGCTTTAGTCCTCACTCTTCACAAAAGCACTTCATTTTTTACTAGGTGTCTTTTGTTCTCAATGCAAATTTTCACTTTTATTTATTCTTCTAGCCCAAGTTTCTTTAAGCTTTGCTTCTAAATCACTCAGAAGATATAAAGTCTGTAAGACTTGGAGTATAGCTGTGTCATTTCCCTCATATTTTGTTGGGTAAGAAAAGAAACATGTCTAGCCCAAATTTAAAAGGAAGCAAAATCAATTGCCCTTTTCAAAAGGAATAATTACTTATATATAATGGTTGGTGATGACCTTTAAAAATATCTACAAAACTGTCTAAAGGGAACTTCAATTATAAAGCACAGAGTATTCAAGCTGGGGTATTCTAATGAGAACATCTTTTTTAGCCACATTAATTTTTGTAAAGAAAGATAAGCCCCAAAATGAAACATGACATACTTAAGAACACATAGCTATGATCACATAACTAGGTAGTACATAGTGTCCTAGGTACAGTTATTTTAAGTTGGCTAACACTTTTTATACTGCATTCTTATACTCTCTTTGAATAATAAAATGCAAGCTAGTTTATCCATTCTAATTTTTCTTTTGTTCAACATTTTTCTCATGCTAACATTTGAATGAAATATAACTTGTTTCCAGGAAACTTCAGAGATTTCTTGTGCCTATGGAAGAATAAGAAAATGGAGAACATCCAAGGAAACCAATAAATAAATTGAGTTTTGGCTGTTTTATTTCAGTGTCTGTTTCACAAATGAATTCATGTTATGCAATTTTATGTGTTCTTAATTTGTCTATCGGGAGAATGATTTATTTGAATTTGAATGCATCATATATTCTGTAAATTACAAATAGCAACATACAGCACTACTATTCTGACCTTTTCAACAATGTGTAATTTTCAGGTTATGCCATTGCACATCTTTTCTTGTTTACAACACCAGTGAACTGTGGATAGAAGCTGTAATGGCCATCAAATCAAAATGTATAGTGCTCAGAAGGTCAACATAATATATCATGAGAGTATTTTTTCAAAGAAAGTATTTAAATTAAGATAACTTTTATATTATTCTTTCCCCCACCCATAATACATATGCAAAAATATGATTTAAAAGATGCATATGAGGATGATAGTGTGAAGGACTTAACTGCACAATATGATTAAATTCATGCAATCATTTCAAATTCATTTTGAAAAAGAATTTTACTATATAGGTACAGACAGTAGCTTCATCACCCAATGGGCTTAATAGTACAACATTTATTAACATGAGTTCTGAAACTTTTTATGGAATCTCTAATTATCTCAAATATTCACATATTTATTTACAAATTTTGAAATTCATCCAAATATTATTATTGAAACACTACTTCATTTAGACTTAGAGATATGGATTCTCTGTAGAAATAAAAATAATAGTAGTGATAGGACTTATATATTGAAAATTATTTTCCAGGGGCTGGGGAGATAACTCAGTAAAATAAGTGCTTGCCTAGCAAGTACAAGGTCCTGAGTTCAACCCTCAGTACCTCAAAGAATTATTTTTATCTCAGTGATATTATTTAATAGTTAAAGCATGTCTACAAAAACAATTTATAAGTCAGATGTGTGGGCATACATCTGTAATATCAGCACTTGGGAGGCTGAGGCAGGAGTATCAATAGTTCAAAGCTAAACTGTGCTACACAAAAAGTTCTATACTGACCTGGATTACATAACAAGTATCTGCCTCAAAAATGTTAAAAGGCAATTTAAAGCTGAGGTCAAAGGGCTGTCCAGATAGTTCAGCAGATTGAAGTGGCTACTTTGACAGACACAGCAAAGGAGTTCAATCCCTAGCCTGCAGTGCCAGCCCCGCCCTCGTGGTGTGCTGCGATGGTGATTGAGACTGGGTGTGGGGATGTGCACCTGTAATCCCAGTGATTGGGAGGCTAAAAAACAGGAAAGATGACTACAAGACTGATCTGTGTAGTGAGACTCTGTAAACCCTGCACTAAATACATGAAAGGAAGAAAAGAAAGAAAGAAAGAAAGAAAGAAAGAAAGAAAGAAAGAAAGAAAGAAAGAAGGAAGGAAGGAAGGAAGGAAGGAAGGAA
>NW_004524835.1:1471376-1472450 GCF_000260255.1 Octodon degus | reverse complement strand
GAAAGAAAGAAAGAAAGAAAGAAAGAAAGAAAGAAAGAAAGAAAGAAAGAAAGAAAGAAAGGTGAGGTCAGACAAGAAAACAAATTGAGGAGAAACAGCATTAGGAAAGAGACCTCAACTGCAGCCACAGCTCTCTTAGGTCATTGAATTGCTTTTGAAAACGTGTGTTCTATTCCAGTGTACAGTGGCCAGTGTACACTAAACCTCTGTAAAATGAAATTTCAATAACTTTCTCTAAGAAAATATAAGACAGAAAATTTTCATGAACATAAGATGTTGCATAACAATTTTGAAAGGGCTAGGCCCATAGTTGTAGGTTGTTATTTTGTTGTTTTGTTATGAAGTACTAGAGAAATAATCTAGGTTTTTGATACAGAACTATAATTCTATTCCTGTTTTACTTAGTTATCCTAAAATAAAATTTGATGGACAGCAATATTCTTCATTCATTAACATATTGTCTGTGACTGATAACTCAGCATAACACAGGGTTGAGTAATTGAACAGACCGTTTGGTCCAGAGAATTTAAACCATTTATTATCTGGACATTTAGAGAGATTTTCATTTGCTTTTTATTTTAGTTTTTACAGAGGAGTAATGATAATGTCAATATATACATATTAGTAATGATTTATACATCCATAGCACTTATATTTTTTTCAGATTGTTGGCATAATCAAGGTACACACAATGATCACAATTACCATTCAGACTTAGTACCTGTACATGACTTATTTCAATTCTTCTTTTTTCCCATGCCCTTATCCTTCTTTCAAATCTCTTTTCCCCTCCTTGTTTATAAAAGCTTTCTGTCCCATTTCTTCCTCTTTTTTTCCCTTCCCCCTTGCCCTCTCCCTAGTTCTCCTTCCCAATTAAACATTTTCATCCTATTTTGTAGAGTCTAGTGTACATCCTAGTCCTTACTTACATTTTTGGTTTATCACAACAAATACTAAATGTGATAATTTACACGTGTCTCTGATTTTTTTCACTTATGAAAATGGTCTCAGGCTGGGGAGATAGCTCAGTATACTAAGTGCTTGCCTAGCAAGTGTGAGTGTCTGAGTTCAATC
>NW_004524835.1:1458518-1471246 GCF_000260255.1 Octodon degus | reverse complement strand
AGAAGAAGAAGAAGAAGAAGAAGAAGAAGAAGAAGAAGAAGAAGGGAAGGAAGGAAGGAAGGAAGGAAGGAAGGAAGGAAGGAAGGAAGAAAGAAAGAAAGAAAGAAAGAAAGAAAGAAAGAAAGAAAGAAAGAAAGAAAGAAAGAAAGAAAGAAAGACAAAATGGTCTCTAGGTACATCCATTTATCTAGTAATGTCTCAAGTGTGTCCTTCTTTATGGCTAGGTAGAAATAAAATGTATAAGAGAGACCCTTTTGATTAATTCATCAGCGAGGATGCATTTGGACTGTTGTAAAGATTTAGCTATTTGAAACTGAGCTGCTATACACAAAGAAGCACATATATCAGTGTGGTATAATGCTTTTAATTCATTTGAAAAGGTGTCAACTAAGGGAATAACTGTGTCAAATGGAAATTTTGAGTAATCTCCACCGTTATTTCCACAGGGATTGCACAGATCTACACTCCCACCAAGAGTGGAAAAGGATTCCTTTTCCCCCACAGCCCCACAAGCATTTCTTATTGGCTGGTTCCTTTTTTTTCTGTTTTACAAAGGTTAAGTTTCCTCAAAGTACACAATATTATATTACTCAGTGTCATTATAATATCCTTCTTTTACCACTTAATATCTGTTTCTTCTATTTTACCCTGTACATATTTCTTTTTATTTTTTAAATAGAGTGAAAATTATAATTAAAACAGAAAAAATTAAAAGTGATACCGAATTTCACTTAACAAATTAATATGAATTTCACAGTGTTTGTTGTAATGCACAGTAAAGCATAGTGTTGTCTTCCATCCAATTATGCATATTACCAATATATGTGTGTAAAATTGGAAGAAGAAAGAAAGAAATATGAAAGAAATTTAGAAGAGAAAAAGTACAATCAATGCAAAAAGGAGACAAAACAAATTATTATCAGGTCTTTTCCATAGACCAGCAAAAGTACACAGTACAGTCTCTTTCTCTCATTTATTCTCCTGCCCTTCTCCCTCAACTCGGTAACTCTTTCCTTTTAAATAAGTTCATTCTCTTTTCCCAGTATATATTGTACCCTTCATATTTCATTTTTCTGTTTCATGTTCTTGCACTAAGAAGACGATACTTTGTTTGCACAAGTGGGGCCAGTATATTTCACATAACAATATATTCTCTAGGGCGATCCATTTACTGACAAAAGACTCAAATTTATCCTGTTTTATAGCTGAATAATACTCCATTGTATAAAAGTACCTTCTTCTTTTCCATTCTTCAGTTGATGGGCATCTGGGTTGTTTCTAGGATTTAGCTATGACAAACTGTGCTGCTATAAACATGGGTGCATACATATCAGTGTGGTATGATTTCAGTTCTTCTGGAAAAATACCCAGGAGGACTATAGTTGGCTTGAATGGGAACTACAATCCTAGCTTCATAAAAAATCTCCACACTGATTTCCATAGTGGTTGTACCAGTCTTCATTCCCACCAACAGTGCAGAAGGATTCTTTTTTTCCTCCACAGCCTTTCCAGCATTTGTTATTGGCTGACCTCTTGATATTAGCCATTCTTTCTGGAGTGAGATGGAATCTCAGTGTTGTTTTAATTTGCATTTTTCAAATGACCAATGATGTTGAACATTTTTTCGTGTATTTACTTGCCATTTGTATTTTTTTCCTCTGAGATGTATATAATCATCTCAGATGACCATTTTTGGATTGGGTCTTTGAATTTGGGGGACCTGATTGTTTTTTATTTTTGTTTGCTTTTTTTCTTTTTTGGTGAAACGGGGGATTGAACTCAGGCCCTTGCGCTTGCCAGGAACGTGCTTATTCTACTGAGCCATCTCCCCAGGCACACCTGATTGTTTTTAAATTCACTCTATGTTCTAGATAGAAGGCCCCTGTCAGCAGGATAGTCGGCTATGATTTTTCCTCAATTTGTAGGTATTCTTTTTACTCTGCTTGAAATTTGCTTTGAAGTGCAGAAACTTTTCAAAAATATGATATCCCAGTTGTTGATTTTTGGGCCAGGGAGATGGCTCAGTAGAATAAGTACTTCCCTGGCAAGAGCAAGAGGCTGAGTTAAATCCCTGGTTGCACACACACACACACACACACACACACACACACACACACACACACACCAAAAAAACCTGTTGTTGATTCTTTCAAGTATTTCCTGTTCAGTTTCGTTTTTGTTCATGAACTCTCTACCTTCCCCTATGCTTTTAATATTTCTGCCTAAATTTTTCCTCCTGAAGATTTAGTGTTTCTGTTTTAATATTTAAATCTTTGGCCCATTTTGACTGTAGTTTTGTGCATGGTTATAGGCATGTATCTAGAGCTTTAGCCTTTGGCATGTGGAAAGCAATTTTTCTAGCACCATTTATGAAAGAGGCTATCTTTCTTCCAGTGAACATATTTCACCCCTTTATCAAAGATAAAGTGAGTGAGTGTGTTTGTAGTTGTGTGCATGCGACTTCTAATCTTTTCTATTGATCCTCAGTTCTGTCTCCATGCCAGTACCATGCAGATTTTATCACAATAGCTTTATAGTATGATTTTGGATGTGACAGTATGACACCTCCTGCCTTTCCTTTTATCCCAATAGCTTTATAGTATGGCAGATTTTATCACAATAGCTTTATAGTATGATTTTGGATGTGACAGTATGACACCTCCTGCCTTTCCTTTTGATGGGCATCTGGGTTGCCCAGATTGCTATTGATATTGTGGGTCTCTTCTAATTCTAAATGAATTTGAAGAAAGTTTTCTTTAGCTCTATGAGGTGGATTTCTTTATAATTTCCATGCTTTCTGGAATGTGATAGAACCTCTGTATTGTTCTAATTTCCATCTCTCAAAGGACCAGTGATGTTGAACATTTTTCATAATTTATTTGACATTTCTAATTTTTCATCTGAGGCATGTAATTCCTCTCACATGCCCATATATTTTTAGTAAAGATCTACAGCGTTCTACAGGGTCTCACTATGTAGATTGGACTCCTGGTGATCTCCCTGTGTTCAGCCTCCCAAGAGCTGGGATTACAGGGACGCACCACCATGCCCAGTCTCAATTGCCATCTCAGCACACCCCGGGAGCAGGGATGGCATGGCAGGCCCCAGGGAACATACTGCTGGCCCTTGCGTCTGCCTAAGCAGGTGCTTTAATCCACTGAGTTATTTGGCAGGCCCTCCTCCCTTTCTTATTTGCGAAAATTGTTCTTCCATTTTTCTACTTTTCTGTTTTTTTCCCTTGTCCTTTCCTTCTTTTTTCTCCCTGCCTCCTTAGTTCTCATTCCCAATTAACCGTTTTCTTCCTATTTCATACATTCCAGTCCTTATTTACACTTTTGGCTTCTCACACCATAGACACAAAATGATAGTTACACATGAATGTTTCATCTATTTTACTTAACAATATGATCTCAAGGTGCAACCATTTACCTAGGAATCACTCAACTTGATCCTTTTTTATGACAAAATGGTATTTTATTTTGGTAAAAAAAGAAAAAAACAAAAACAAAAAAACAAAACAAAACAAAATTTATCCTTTCCACAGCTGATAGACATTTGGATTGTTTGCAAAATTTAACTATTACAGACTATTCTGCTATAAACAAGAGTGTGCATAAATTGCTATAACATGATTTTCTTCAGTATTTTTAGACAGATATCAATAAGAGCAATAGATGGGTCAAATAGAAACTCTAGTCCTGTTTTTGTTTGTTTTGTTTTGTTTTTGGAATCCCCACATTGATGTTTTCCTCAATTGTTTTGATAGTTTGTGTTCCCACCAACAGGAGAGAGAAGGTTAAGAGGAATGGGGAGTAAGTAGAGAGAAAAATGAAGAGAAATATAGAAGAAGCAAGGCTGAAGGACAAGAGATGATCACTTAAGCTTAAGAGAACTGTATAATAGGACATGAGAAAAAGAATAAAGGAGAAAGTAAAAGAATACTAAAATGAACCAGGGGGGTTCTGGGAGGTAGCTCAGTAGAATAAGCTCTTGCCTGGCAAGTGCAGAGTCCTGAGTTCAATTCCTGGTACTGAAAAATAAATAAATAAATAAAACAAAAAAATAAAGTGAACTAGAAAGACTAGAGACAATGTTCACTCACAGAAAAAATGCATATGTAAAATTCTTCTGGTGTCCACAATTCTGTGGTAGTGTACATCTCTGAGCCCATCACTGTGCTTTGTGATCCCACCAAATGTGCAATGCATTTGGTGCCAATACTAGGCTGATCTTAGCTTCAGAACCTCTTCTTTTCACATTTCTATTTTGTCATGCTGCTTGTCACAAGGTAGGATGGGGGAAGGTGTTGTGTTGCTGCCACTGAGATAGCCCAAGGCTGCTTGGCCTCCTTCAACCTCCTCTGCAGCCCAAGGAATGCTGATCTTCCACTTCTTGATCCACAGAAGCCCAAGGCTACTTAAGTCTTTTGTGTCTATATCTCTTTCTCAAGCCGCTGGTCACAGGACAGGAATGGCTGTGCTGTTCTACTCACTCCTTTTACCATCACCTCTGCAGTTCCTAAACTTGTTGCTAGAGGTTCCCTTTAGCTGTTATGGAACATGACTGAACAAAGGGGAGAGAAAGAAAAGAAATAAGTGGCAGCCTTTGTGTACCAGTGAAATTTGTTGCCAGGCTGCAGCATACTCTGTGTGAAGTAAGGCAAAAGAGGAGAGTAGTCTTATAACCCAAATCTATCCTATGTGGCTTGATTTAGCCACATGATTTTAGTCTATCAATTTTGTTTTGGAAACATCCTGTGCACAGATGGCAATTCCACCTGCAGCCCTGTGGGTTGCTTTGCCATTTTATAAAGTGCAATGTCTATGTTTTCACTGATCTACAAGTCTCTTGTTTTGGATTGATTTTGACAACAGAATGTATGTTCGTAGCTCTCTTATAATTACCTGTGATTATAGTTGATTTTCTATGAATAGCTAAAACATAGCTCTTCCTCTATTCAACGATATTAAATCTCTTCCTATTTTATTTTGCAGCAAGGTCTCGCTAAGTCACTGGGTTGCCCAGACTGGACTGGAACTTGGACTCCTCCTGACCCAACTTTCCAAATTACTAACACTATAATCATGCCCAGAGACTCCATTCAGTACAAGTGACTACTTATAAACCTCATCATTCAACATTAGAAACTTTTTCAGAGATTGTGTTGCTAAGATTAGCATAAGTAACTTATTTCTGAAGAAGTAGCCAAAGCTAACAGAGGCCATAAACCATAGATAAAGGATTATATAATTTAGGTTTAATCATCATACTTTCTCTTTTATCACAATGGATGTTAGCATTTCACATTGCTCACTCACTTCTATTTCCATATCATAAGGCTTACCTCAAGTAGCTAATATTTGACACCTATAAAAATTATCAGTATGTATTTTCAGGCTTCACAAGTGGGAAAAATCTACTGTAGGGCCTCTACAGAACTCTTTGGAGCAGTTTGGAAAGAAAGAATGAAAGAAAGAGAGAAAGAAAGAAAGAAAGAAAGAAAGAAAGAAAGAAAGAAAGAAAGAAAGAAAGAAAGAAAGTTCTTAGCAATGAATTCTGAAAAGGAAAGAAATATGTGTATACTTTTCCATTCCTCTCTATCTATGTCCAACACTGGAACATTTATTCATTGATCAAGCACCACTGCTCATAGATTAATTCTCAAAACATTAGGAGGGTGGTTATTAATTAATAATTGCCAATTTAATGACAGTAGTTTCATGGCCAGTAATTAGCAAATTATCTTCTGTAAAGCAAAGAACACTTCTCTATGCAGCAGAAAAAATGGAATATGAATTGTATGGCTGATTTCTGCTGTTCTACAAAAGGGAGCAGTTGATGCTTAATTATTTTCAGCTTTTTAATTTCCTATAGCTTTTTCTTTTTTATACCAATTTTACATGCTTATATCTGGTAATCTGAACAACTAATTTGAAGACAATATTATGCAATATAGAAAACAATATTAAATTCCTATTGATTTGTTTGGTGATACTAATAAATAGTAGATAATGTATCTCTTTAATTTAGCTGTTACTTTCTAATCCATAGAATAGAGTTCATTCACATTTAACAGGTGTTCATTGACAACTTGCTATGTCAGGTATATTATAGGCATCAGAAATATAGCAGTAAACAAGATTGACTAAGCATCTGCCATTATTGAATTTATATTTTACTTGCAGATGGAGACAGTTATTAGGTAAATGAACATATAAGATATTGACAGATTTTCATAAATTTGTATGAAGAACAAGAAAAAAACAGAAATTAACTGTGAGTGACTAGTTAGTATGCAATGATTGGGTAAGACATATTTGAATAATTCACATTAAAGCTGACAACCCCTGAGTAGAGTTCACTATCTATAGAAACATCTTACAGAATTTAGGACAAAATCTAGCTTTTAGTGCCCAAAATGTAAATCAGAGTGTGGACAACTGTGGACATAAACTAGCAAGAAAGTGATTGGTCTTAATATCAAGATCCCTTTGCCTCACTGGTAGCTTGTGGTAAACAGAAAATAAATGCAATTTTCTCATGAGTTAAACTTTAAAATATATAAATCATATTTAATTTCATAAGATCAAAAATATAAATGTGTGTATGTGTGCGTGCGTGCATGCGTGTGTGTGTGTGTGTGTGTGTGTGTGTGTGTGTAAGTGTACACTAGGTTCTGCTCACTGGTTATACGTAGTTAGAAACCAATGAAAAATATTTCCAAGGGGGTGATTAATGATTAAATGTAGTGTGCAGCCAGAGAAAAGACCAATTGGATTATTCTCCAATTAACTGTTTTAGCACTGATCTCAAAAGGCAACTGGCACTAGTGGCCAAAACCATCTTAGGAGTGAATTTCCTTCTTAACTTGCAAGTAAAGTAGAAGCAAGAATTTTATAATCACCTAAAGGCTGTAAAGTCTCATACTCACTTCCTTCGATCAACATTTATAATGAATACTGGCCCTTCCAAGCCTTGGAATATCATGTCTGTTTGTTGATACTAATAAATAATAAATAAACTCCTGAAATTTGTATAATACATCATTTCCTAAGAACATTTCATACTGTATAATATTTCATATGGAAATGGGTGTTTATGTATGTGCATGTACTTGTGTGTGAGTCTGTATAGCATGTATTTATTCTTTTTTGTTTTTTATTTTGCTATTTATTTATAATTTATGTTTCTTTTTTCCATAATTTTATTGAGAAACAAATAGCAATGAGACAGTTTCAAATCAAATTGGTAGGACAGCTTCAACAATTAACACATTGCATACTGTCTTCCTAGTGGTTATTTGTTGTACAAGATGCAGACTTGATATCCTATTTACAAACACTATTAGAACAAATGCCTCCATTCCTTGAATTAAGAGAATGTAGCTATATATCTATCCTAACCATTTTGAATACACAGATATAAAATGGTCATTCATCTGCATCCCCTTTTTTGTTTAGTTCTGTCATTTAAATATTATAGGTGTGTGAACTTAGCAAAATAAAACACTAAACTCATGCTATTTTAAGCCACTAAGTTCTTACTAACATTTCTGGCAACAATGATAACTAGTAGATGTAGAATGTAGAATGTGCTATACAGGGAGAGGAACTAAAAGCACATAAAGAGCTCATTCATTAGACTTGTTGATATGACATAGAAAATAGAATTCCTTCAGCCTTGAACTTCATAAGGAAAGACAATCAAATCATAGAGATTGTTTAAATTATCAGCATTTTCATATTTTTCATGGGTTCTGTTGAACTAGCTCTTAAGCTTGCAGAAAGTGTCACCACTTGTGTAGCTCTAAGTCTATAAGGATATGACAATTGTGAATGGCATATAATTTATCAGTTTATTTTTGTAACAATCATTCTTGCATCTTGCTTCCTGAAAACTGGTAGAAATTTTCTAGGAAACCTCTTTATCATAGGTATTTTATGTTTTCATATACACATATAAAAGAGCCCTATGAGCCTAACCTCAATAGAATATATACTTTCAGAGATTTCTCCTACCTAAAACAATTTTTTGCCTAAGCACACCCACTCCCAAATATATTCTTTTTATAATAAATATACAGTGTTTCAATTATCAGTAACATGATTATTGACTTTGATAGTGATTTTGAGCTTCAACTAAACAGAAGCTATTTGACCTTTATAATTACTACATCCATTAGTAACAAGATGAACTAGTAGGTATATATTTCTACTTTGGCTTTGATATTGACTGCCTTAGCATATTTTGGTTAGCACAATATTGACTTAAAGAGTCTATCTCTCTCTTTAAGTACCTTAAAATAAGTAGCTACACAGATGAAATTTTATTAAGAAAATTGTTTTATTAAAATATATTTTGTTTTATAAACTCAAATTTCATAAATGTGTATAATCTATGCCACACCCATAGAAGTGTTTTTCTTCCTAATGCTTGGTACCTTGAGTGACAGTTAATAGAACTAAAAGTGTGAGAGATACAAATTGTAAAATGTTTTTGTGTTGTGCAAATACTTTACACTAATTTCAAACCTTTTGAATACTTTCTTTAATTTTAATGCTCTCATATGACATTTATGGTTAAAATGTTACATAAAGCTTTTGTTTAAAGAGATTATTTATTCAAGTTGTACAATCCTCAATATTGATACTATAATTAGTAAGGACTTATACCTCCACTCTGTGTTTTCTTATTGATCTTGTGTCAGTGGTAAAAACAAACTGTCGAATTCTGGTGAGTTCTACTGTAGCAAAACTGTGTTTTGTATTTCATCTGACAACATTTTCATGATGTTTCTCTACAAGTAGAAAATTTTCCTCTGTATCTTTTGAAAACGTGGGAGACAAAGTGGTACTTCACTATAGAAGTCAAAGATACCTGATTTTTCTGTTGAGCATGACAGATAATTATGGAATTAAGTACAAGGAAATAGAACAACTTGTAGGTATATGTATACACTTTTAATTTTCTAGGTGTACCTATTTTGAAAGCAGCAAATTTTAAAGGTTTAAACTAATGCCACCAAATCCAATTTATGTTCTCTATCAAATTCAACGAAATGACTATAGACTAGGAGGGTCTATTATTAAATACCTTCAGAAAATAAATAGTTAAAAAAGATGATTTTTTAACAGGCACCAATTTATTCTCAGTGGATATTTTTTAAGAAGAGCTGGTTGTTAGATTAACTTTCTTCACACAGGCTTTAGCTAATTAATACCCTAAATAAGTACCCGTCTCAGTTTGGCATTTACAAGTGAAAACTGTTGGCTCTCCGAGCCTCAGTTTCTCAACAGCATGATCTAGCATAATCTGGATGCACATAGGACATCAGAAGACTTCTTTTTACCAAAACAGTTGAATCTCTTGCAAATTTCCATACCTTCATTGCATTAGTTTATTCATTTACCAAATGTGGAAAATAATGCATCCCAAGGCACAGTTTAAAAATATATATGTAGTAAAAGAATTGGAAATAGACAAAAATAGTACAGGGAATATGGATTATCATTTAAGACTTACCATTGATGATAGTCATTAGCAGTTAATAACTACAACATGATGACCTATAATACTAAGTATAGATAAAATATATGGTCCGAATCACCCCAAAAGTATAAAGGATAGTCCAAGAATCACATGTGAACATCAAAAAGTGGCTCAGGCATGGACACTGTTGTGGCCCAGTGGTGTGAACACAGTACCAAATGGAACCAAAAGATTATAGAGGTTTTGCTTCACAGTCTACTTAACCAAGTTCTTTAAGAACCAGCAATATCAGCAAGCCACTGTACAGAAAGGTGCTGCTACCCTTAATTTTTTTAAAAACCATAACCTTTGTTAAATTAAAGGAAAAATCTTGCTGAAGCAAATAAATCTCATCAAGATTGAAGAGAAGGAAAGATAGTTAAAACAGAAATGGAAGTAATACGTAAGAGCTCTATAAGTTGTCTAGAACTATTAACATGTAAGGAAAAAATAATAGTAGTGGTGATTACTCTTACATTCTGATGACAAAGTTTCTTTTATTTGGTTACACCCATCAGTTTGCAGCCATTCTCTCCTTCACTGTCCCTGGGGATTCGAAAGGAATTCTTTTTATTGTTCATAACCATAATATTCATTCAGCTGAAGACAGATCACAGAAGATATTTCTGACAATGCTATCAGACACAAATCCTACAACTTTCTTAACCATTTGGTAATGACATCATTTTGACAATCTTAAGAGAACTACAGAAACTCTGTAGAGCTCTTCCACAGGCACATGCACAGCCTGTGGAAGAGAATGCCCAGGCCACCTGCTGGAGGCTTCTTCCCGCTTGGTAGATGGAGGAGCGTGGTAGATCCTGTCCTGTTCCCACTACCTGGGGCATCTGAGCCCTCACCTGACTTCCAGCTCTCTCTGTCCCTCAAGGGGCATCCTATGGAAGCTGAATTGATCTTGATAGCAAAATGTGCTTGGGAGCAGGGGAGGTGGGAGAGGGGAGTCCTCAAGCTCTTTCTTTTAGATTGTTGGAGTTTTTTGATTTTTTTTAACTGGGGATTGAACTCAGGCCCTTGCTCTTGCCAAGGAAGCATTTATTCCACTGATCCATCTCCCTGGCCCCATATTGTTGGAGTTTTGGAGACAGGGTCCTACTATGTAGATCAGGGTGGACTTGAACTCGAGGCAATCCTCCTGCCTCAGCCTCTCAAGTTCTGGGATGTCAGGCATGCACCACAATGCCAAGTCTTAGAAATATTAATGGTGTTAATAGTATATGAACTTCATAAGATTTTTTTCCAGTCTTATTGGAATATAACTGACAAATAAAAATTTATATACTTGGGCAAAAAAAGAAACTGTAGAAAAAATAATGTACTTAAATTGAAAATACTGCAGCAAATTTCAGGAAATTTGTAGTACATTGGACCCTCCTTCAGAAATTTCTTATCCCACTATACTCACATTTTGACTATCTTTTTGTCCAGTACCAGGGATTGAACTCAGGACCTTGTACTTGCCAAGAAAGTACTCATTCTATTGAGCTATTTCCCTGGCCCTTATACTCACATTTTTTATATTCATAATTCAGCCTCAATTTTGAGGTGGATCCATGACAATATTTACAGTGTTTTTTTTTTAGCTTGACATTTAGGCCACAGAATTTTGATGAAGTATTGAGACCCAAAATTGGAAAAGCAGAGCAAATCTGAATTGTTATAGGTAATAAACATGTATTTTGGAAGTAGGGAGGTCCCTGGAACCTGGAATTGTCACAGAAGTTTCAGTGTGTCTAAAGATCTTGGATCAACTTGGAACATATGAAGTAAAAGATATGAACAGAAAGAATTTCTAAAGTTTGGCTAGACAGAAAGGCATTTCAGAAGTGTGGTAAGAAAGAAAATCAGGAATATATAACTAGAAGGTTTGGGAGAAATAGGACAGCTATGCCTGAAACTATTTTGTGACAGGGCATCAGGGAAATTGATATGGTTTGCCTAATAAGAATAAACGGGGCTGTATTACATAAGCTTGTAAGAATTGTACTTTTATCCTTGTGACTTGATTTAGTATATATGGCAAGAGAACATTTTGGTCTGTGCTCAAAATCTAGGAAATCTCTTAGACAAGTTGAGTGGTTGTCAGTAGTGTTTAGAAGTTTGTAAAGTATAAGAATATGTTTCCAAGAGAAGATCAAAGCCAACAAGTCAGGGGAAGGAATGGGAAATGGATATGAATAAATAATAGGCAAGCTTAAACATTTTCTTTTGAATGTGTGATTCAGGATCCACTGACAGATGGTTTAACACTTTTCCCCAGCGTCTAACGCTATTCTCACCAAATGTATATTGTTTACTTAGATAGCAAAATAGCACTGCAAAACAATAATTTTGCAAGGAGGAACTTCATTCCTCTTGCATTGGTCAGGGACCTTTTCAGTTAATCTGTTAGTTTGAGCTTGCTGCAATATTTTTAAAAGTCATGGAAAATTATTCAGGGATGCTTTAGACAGCAACCGCAACCATAGGGGATACTATAAGATGGCTTGACATTTGGAAGAAAAGTCCACAGTCATCCAAGTGTTTGGTAAAGAGGATGTCAAACATATGGATACAACCCAAGAGGAAAGTAAAATTACCTGCTTAGAAGTTTAGTTCACAGAGAGAGAGTCAGAGAGAGAGAGAGTCAGAGAGAGAGAGAGAGAGAGAGAGAGAGAGAAAGGCACAGACAGAAAGACAGAGCACCAGAGAGATGGAGACAGAGACTGACTCACATTCGTAGTAGACAAGTCTTTTAGAGGAAAAACAGGATGCCCCAATATACCAACTAGAGTACAATGCACATAGGAAACAATAAATAAATATAAGAGAGCAAGTGGTGATATTTAAGACAAACTTGAAAAATTGTCCTTACAACCTCTAAACTATATGCACATACATGCCTTGAAAGTACAGAAATAAAATATATGAACTTATTCTGCCAGCAGTTCACAGATCAGTAGAAGACATAGACAAGTCTCAAGAGTACTCAGTGAGTAGACATGTGATAAAATGTTAACCTTTAATATTTTAGAAATTTCCTAAAAGATTTATTCGATAAAACACTTGTCCTAGAGTGGAACTTGGATAGGAGTTGAGGTACAGATCAGGTGCAGTGGGGCTAATTATGATGGTTGTAGAAGAAGACATGCAATCACGATCCAGGCTTTTAAACTACTCTTGGAATTTCACTAGATACAAAT
>NW_004524835.1:1453443-1457268 GCF_000260255.1 Octodon degus | reverse complement strand
GATAAAATCTATCAGCACAGAAAAAAAAGAAAAGGAATTCACTGCCTGATGTTAACATAAAGGCAAACATAACAATAACAATTGGATGTAATACTGTAAATAGAGTAGTTATGTGTCTTCTTACATCCAAATTTATTATATGTATGCTTCCATTTGCTGGTCCTGCTAATAACTCCTGTCCAAATACAATAAAATATTTTGTAGCCAGTGATAAGACTTCCCCCAAAATCTCAGCAATAACTCCCACTACTTCAAACATTCATCCTATAGTATGAACTGATATTCTTATTGTTTTTCACACTTTGTTCATTGTTCTCCCTCTACTGAAAGACTTTTTGTACTACTGCTTCTCGTGTAAGTCATAACCCAACCTTTAGAGACCCCGTAAAAAAACTCAGAATATTTGATTGTTCCTCTGTGGTTCCCTTAAAAGAACAAACCTGAAATTGACTACTACTCCACTAAAACTTTCATACCTCTGTATCTGTACTTCTCACATGTTAGAAAGATGTGTGGGCATTGTAAATAGAGTTACAATATTTGAAGAATTAATGTGGGGCCAGGGAGCCAGCTCAGTGGAATAAGCGCTTCCCAGGCAAGCACAAGGGCCTGAGTTCAATCCCCGGTTCTGCAGACAAAACAAAATAAAAAAATAATTAATGAACATTATATACCAAAGCACAAGGCACTGAGCGATAACAGAAAAATGCCAGGATCAGGAGTTAGGGAAATGCACTTAAGGGATCTGAGGAGTAAGAAGGCAGGGGAAGAGATGATAAGTAGACAAAGAATCAGAGTAGGATATTGGGTGGGGGGAGAATATCTGTTGGATGAATGAAACCATGAATAAAAACGAACAAATAAAATATATAATGAATAGTGATTCCACTGCATTTAGCACATAGGAGGCATTTGGTGGGCAAGGAATGTACATATGGAGAATGAGGGGAACAAACAGGTAAATCTGAAAATCTGGACTGGATTCTTGGTTTTCCATTTTGTTAATTTCTATTGAAACTCTTTGTCTTAAAAGTAAGGAGAATAATTACCATCTCTCACCTACATTCAGTTATTGTATAAGTTCAATAAGAATGTAAGAAAGAAAGCTCAGTAAAACATACAGTTTACTATACAAATGTAAGATGACATAATTACCATCATTTTGAATTGCTCCACAAGTGAAAAGTCATCCCATAATCAGTCAGATATATTTATGACAATGGTTTTGCAGAGTTCCAGTCTACAGTCCTCATGACTTGCTATGTATCTGCTGAAACTGCCAATTTTCAGGTATATTGCACTTGCTTTTTAGCTAGGATCCTTTCAGACAGTGATATATCTCACATTAGAGAATTGATTTTTATATTTATTAAATTAATAAAGGAGATTTCTCTTCTATGAGTTTCTCCAAGATTGCTGTAGTTCTCCCTCAAACTATATGCAGAAATTATTGTCACAGAACAAAAATGTTTCAGACTAATAGTTTCCAGGCTCCAGGTTACCATATCTCAATGACTTAAGGTACTTATTACTAGCAAAGAAAAATAAAAGCACCCAAACTTAAGTAGATTGAGTACAATCTGATAACAATATCACTTTTTAGCTTATATTTTGATTTAATCTGTTGCATGGGCTGAAAGGCTGGTCTACCAAGAATTATCCATAATTCACAACCTATCTTTCCTATGTTAAAATCTAGAAATCCATATCTTACCCACCATGACTACTTAAAGCAAAAGTTTAAGAACCAATCATATCTTCCAAACTCATTTAGTCCAGTCTTTTCACTGTAGGTGAGAAATGCCAAGAAAAAGCAAGGGATTTAACCAACATCATGGAACTAGTTAGAGGAGTCACAGTTTGAATACAAATCTCAACTTAACACAAGGTGTTTTTGACTATATGGCACTTCCTCAAGGTGGTATGAATGTGACAAAGACAGAGAGGAAGGAAATATGGGGGAGGAGATAGTCAAGTGAATTTACAAAATTGTAAGTCCCTTAATGTCTTCCTGAAGATTTTGTCATGAAGTCTCTTGCTAATCAACAAGTCACTAGTAGATAGGACAAATTGAGTTCATTACTAGAAATCTGTACAAACATTTGATAGTGTTTTTTGGTTGTTAGTTGACATAATTTACTAATAATTGGCCCTGGGAGATAGCTCGGTAGAATAAACACTTATCTGACAAATACAAGGTCCTGAGTTTAATCCCTGGTACCAAAAAAAAAAAAAACTAATAATTGAAATTTTTACTTAGAGTTGGTCTTTCACTGTGCAGATAGGAGTAGGAATGATAAGAATGGTGATACAAAAGTTGGGAGCTGGCAGAAACAGTAAAGTGAAGTGTCTTTGAATGCTTTCCTTTAAAGAGTGGTGGATTTTTTTTTTCTTTTTTTGTATTTTAGGGAAGGGTCTACAGGATGTTCAGGGTTGCAGTATTAGATTGGACTCCTAGCTATCCGCCTGTTTACAGACTCACAAGAGCTGGGATTACAGGCTAGCGCCACCACACCCAGTTTCAATTGCTGTTTTAGTGCACCCTGGAGGCAGAACGGGCAGGGCAGGCCCGGGGAATTGAACCCAGGGGCCCTGCGCCTGCCTGCAGGCACTTTAATCCACTGAGCTATTAGGCTGGCAAAAGAGTGGTGAATCTTTCATAAATTTAGTGTAGTGATCAAGCAAAAAAAAGCATTTCCTTGGGCAGGCCAGCCCTTGAAAAGTAAAAAAAAGCTAATGAAGACAATGAAATAGCAGTGATTTTAACATTGATCATAAGATATAGTTTTAGTTTTAGCTATTTGGATGAGTATGTGAATAGATAGCTGTGGATCTTATTTCATAATGTATAGAGCTACAGTGAATTCTTGTATTAGTAATCTAGACATTTTCATCACGTAGCTAAGTACAGAATCCTGGCTTTCACTTTAAATATATTTTACAAAATACTATCTTAAGTCCATTCTATGTTGCTATAGCAAAATGCTGGAGCCTTGTTACTTTGTAAATAGAATGTGCTTATCTTGCTTTACAGTTCTGTAGGCTGGAAGTACAAGAGCAAGGCATTAGCTTTTATTTGGCTCCAGGGATATACCTCATGCTGCATGACATGGCAGAAAAGCAGCAAGGCATGCAGGAACATGCAAAAACAATGAAACAACAGAGCAAACACATTTAAAACAACTGACTTTTAAGGTAATGGTGAATAATTACTCCTTAGGAAAAGGATTAATCCATTCATGAAGGTGAAGGCCCCCATACCCCAGTTACTTCTCAAAAGTTCCATTATCTGGCAATACTACTGCACTGGGGACTAATTTTCTGAGAAATGTATTCTTGTGAGACATTTTCAAAAATTTAGCATTCTTCATTCTGTTTTGTTTCTCTAGAATACTTAATTATTTGGAACCTATGAAAAGTTTATCAGTTATGAATTGTTTGAAAATAATAAAGAATCATATATCCATATATCATAGCTGTCATTCTGATGGTTGATCTAACCAATCTACCTGACTAGGTTCTTTTAATACTATATGCTACATAATGACTGTTCACCCTGATGAAACTGGAGTTTTGAAGCTTTTAAATAAGGACCATTAATGCCACAAGAATCAAATGCCTAGAATAGTTATTGTATTTATCTTCTCACTTTGAACCGGAATAATCTTTCCTATATCCATATTCCTTACACCTCATTTATCGGTTATTTTGTGTCACTATTTGTATTTTGAGATGTACACACTCAGATGATTTTCAGAGATGGTTTTTCACTACAGTTTAATTAACACTTATGATAGTCCAATCATCTGTCAAACTCAATTTATA
>NW_004524835.1:1437360-1448148 GCF_000260255.1 Octodon degus | reverse complement strand
TACACAGATACAAAATGGACATTCATCGGTATACCTCATTTTTTCTAAGTTCCATTATTGAATATTATAGGTGTGTAAACTCAGCAAAATATTCTAAAAGAGTCCAGTTGGAGTAAAAGTTGATGAGTCCAATGGTAATTCTATGTATACAGATCATTTAAAGGGAAATACACAAATCATTGTTGTTAAGCATCAGGTGAGCTTGCTAGATCTGTAACTGTTTAGACTCCTTCATTAGGTTAGACATAGTCAATCTCATGGTTTTAAGTCAGATAGTTCTATTATGACTGTTTCCGAGAAAAAGAGTATTACAATTTTGACTGGGTATGTCATGCAAAGGCCTCATGTGTTCAAGGGAAGGGGTTTTAGAAGGTGACTGAATCATAAGTCAATGTATCTACTCATATTTAAGAGCTGGAATGTTTCTGCAGAAGGCGGCATACTGATGGCTTGACCTTAAAGGATATATCTCATACCCCAGCTCTTCTCTTCTTGCTATACTTTCTGGCCCCCATCATATGAGCAGTTGAGGCCCTTCTACCATGCTATTTCTATGTTTAAGCTTGCACACATAGAATGAAACTCTTGAAAATGTGCACTGGTATAAACATTTTCTTTTAAGTTTTAGTTGTTAGGTATTTCATCCCAGCTATCAGAATAGTGACTAAGACAATTGACATAGAGTTTCAGGGTAAATGAACTTTATCAGCTGCACTAAATAGGTCACAGTCTAACATGGGGGATTTGGAAATAAACAACTGTAACAAAATGGTATCAGTGAAAAACAAATAAACTGAAACTTTAATGTTCATTTTTATAGCAATCTCTAAATGAAGTTATGTGATACCATGACACTGATATTAATCATTGATTGATTATTTCAAGAAAAAGTTATTTAACATTCAGATACCTATCAAAAAGTTGCCAATGTCATAATTATGTAAATGATCCTCAGTGCCAAGTAGCATAAGTGGTCCTGTCCCTGCAACTTCAGCCACTGGTTCACAAGATGCACATGCAGTTTGAAGAGACTTCAGTAAGTCCATTTTAATTTTTCTGTTTTCTAGAACTTACTCTGAACCAGAAGTTTCACATGTATTATTTTAATTGATCCTCTTAATAGCTCTGTTACTGGCTATTATTATCATACAACCTTCCTATTAGATTTTCCTAATATATGTAAAAACAAATATCAATAATTTGCTATATAATGTGCCATTGGTTAATTTTAATTGAATGCAAGTCCTGGATTTCTAGAGCTGGATATTTGTTCCATGACTATGACAAGTTTATAGGCAGTGTTTTCCAGCTTTCATTATTTGGAATTGCTTGGTTTGACAAAAGTTAGTTGACATAAAGAATATAATAAGCAATATAATGTTAAATCTCATAGATACATTGGTACTTTGTGTATCAAGCCATCCACAAAAAATTAAATTTTATTTAATCATTAAGATAGATTTCAATCTAGGCGTTGTGGAAAATGCCTGTAATTCCAGTACCCTGGAGGCTGAAGCAGGAGGATTGCTGTGAGTTTGAGTACAGTGTGGGGTACATAGTGAGTTAAAGACCAGCCTGAACTGCATAGCAAGAAAGTGTCTCAAAAGAAAACCACCTAAAAAGGGATCTATATCATATATGTGTCAAGAATCTAATTATTCAGAGCATTGCATCAAACAAATTTGGGACCATTTAGGATTAGTCATTCCTTAGAAACAAATAAAATGACATGCTTTCACATGTATATTACTTCAACTTTCATAGATGAGTCCAGTAAATGCATAATAAGTTCTACCCCTTACAAGGTTCAGTGATATTTTCTGTCTACATTGAAAAATCTAAAAATATTGTAATGTCATTGGTTCACACGTTGGCTACCCACAGCAGTTAATAGTGAACTTTGGTTTTTTTCTTCAGAAAATTTATTATTTATTTTTTATTAATTTTATTGAGAAACAAATAACAATGAGACACTCTCAAACTTGTTTATTATACAGTTTCAATAATTAATAAATTGCACATTATTGTCTTCATAGTGGTTATTCATAGTACAAGATGCAGACATGATATCCTGTCCAAACACTATTAGTACAAATCTGTTTTCTCATTGAATTAAGAAAAAGTAGCTGTATATCTATCCTATCTATTTTGTATATACAGATACAAAATGGTTCTTAATTTTTATCACCTTTTTTTTGGTCAGAGAATGATATTCCATTACCATTTAAATATTGTAGGTGTATGAATTCACAAAATAATTCAATATAGTCCAGTAGTCCATAATAGTAGTGGGTTATCCATAGGACTGCCAATGTCAGAAGTTGGTGAACTTTGTAAAAGGACTAATGCTTTGATCTTACTTGCAGAAGTTCTAATGTAATAGATATGGTATACCCTGGACATTAGTTGATTTTAAGGCTAACTACATGCTTCTAATGTGAAGGCAAGCTTAAAAACCATTATCTAATTCATTTACTTGCTGGGCCTTGTACTGCCCATCATATAATACCTCCTTAATAATTTGTTTCCTATTTAGTAGATGAGTTCCCCAGAACTTCTCAATTAAAATGAAATTTACTTCTTAAATATAAATCACCTTGTTTGTATATCTACCAATTGCTTCGTCCCTAAAACTAAATCATTGGTTTGAATGGACCTGTTTAGGTATGTATAATAGATTTTAAGATCTGGTTATTTTCCAATTTTATATTTTCTGGAATACTATAATTTCCCTGTATTCCCTTTCCCTTGGTCAAATTTGACTAGACTTTCAGTCTTGACCACATTCATTTTGTTCCAATTTATCATTTAAAGTTTGATTGATAGCATCACTGCCTAGATTATTGTGGATTGATTTTTTGAATCTAATATTTTGCCATCATGTTGCTAAAAATAATAGAGATAGTAGTTGACGTTATAAGTTCAGAGTTAGGATGTCTGAAATAAAAATCCTGTTCCTACAATTTACTAGCTTTGGATAATTTGGCTAGCCATTTTTAGCCTCAGTTTCCCCATCTCTGAAATGGACATGATTATGGTTTAAATAGTATGATCACCACATAAAATAATGTTTTCAAAATATTTTATACAGATTTTGGTATAAATGTACTTGTTCAAAACCACATTAGTAACATTGTCTGTTTTAGAATGCTTTCAAAATTGGTAGGCAATGATTTGCAGTTGTTTAAAATCAACAATAATTTTTCAATCAGGCCCGAGACATACACCATGCTGTGCTACATAGCCAGGATCTGCTATTTGTCTGCTGACATGTGGCTGCTGGTGTTTCAGCATTGGGAACCTGAGTTACAGGAACTCAGCTATTATTATTATTATGTTTTTACTAGTGGTGTATTCTTGGGTTCATTCTTATTTCTGTAACAGTCTATAAATGTGAGGGTTAGGTGTTAGTTCAAGTTGCCACACTAAGTAAGCTTGTTACAGTTATGTTACATAGAGTCTTCAATTAGCACTTCATTGAAATGGTCTTTGGTGTGTATGATCTAATCTTTCCTATACCAGCTCATACAGAAAGAGGAAGTGCAAATGTATGTTGGAGGAAAATGAATGAATGTCAGGTGCTTTGCAAGTGGTATGAAGACTTAAGTTGACAGTGGGACACAAAAGTACAAATACAGTATGTAAGAAGTGCAAAGAACTGCTGCACTGGGCATGAGTTCACATATAAATGGCCTATACTTGCATCTGTCAAGGAATCATTTCTGCCCAGTAGGACAGTCCAGAATTATTTTGAAATATACCAGCATGGAGAGAAACAATATTGTTTTGTTAAAGAGCACAAAATTTACTTTTCTTTCATCTGGAAATCTGGGAAGATTGATAACCCACTTACAGGGCAGTTGTGAAGATTAAATAGAACAACATGGGTAAAAAGCCCTACCCAACCTCTATAAACTGTTGTATTTTAATTAAGACTTTTCAAAACGGAAGAAGGTATCTTCTTTCTAAGCCTATACAGAGACACATTGTAGTTGATTAGGCTACCATAAGATTTTGTTATTGCAAAAACCAAGATTCCTGGATTAGGGTTGTAACTTTGTGATAGAGCACTTGCCACAAAGTTCTAAGGCCCTGAGTTCAATCTCCAGCTCACCAAAAAAAAAAAAAAAAAAGGAAAAACAAGATTTTTGTTGTTGTTTTTTAAAAATTTATTTATTTAGTACAGGGTCTCACTACACAGCTCAGACTCTCAGTGGTCTTCCATCTCAGCCTCCACAGCTCTGGGACCACATGTGTGCACCACCCCACCTGGTGTTGGGCTGCCACAGCACATCCAGAGCCGGCATAGCATGTGGTACTGGGGATGGAACCCAGGTCCTCATACTTGCCAGGCAGGTGCTTAGACTGCTGAGCTATCTCTCCACCCTGTTGTTATTCTTAAAGTGGGGGAAAATAAGACAAAATACCCTAGCTAACATGTTATTCCAAAATAAGACCTAACCAGAAAATAAGCCCTAGCATGACCTTTCAAGATGTGCTTAATATAACCTCTATGCCAAAATAAGCTTGTAGGGCTGGGGATACAGCTCATTGGCATAAGTGCTTGTCTCACAAGAGCAAGGTTCTAAGTTCAATCCCTAGTACCAAAAAAAAAAAAAAAGCTTGTTAAGATAGATGCATTGAACACATGTTGCAGCACAATATGGACATATTGAAATACACAATATATAAATTTTTTGACATTAACACTTAAATAGCATAAATTATAATTACTTCTAAACACCCAAGCAGATGCCTTTGGATGATAGGTAAATGCCCGTGTAAACAAATGAACTCAGCTTATTGGCAAAAGATCACTCAGTACAGACACAATGTAGGAATAACATGAGCACTTAATCGAGTGGACATGATTGTTTCTAATAGGAAACTTCATAATACAAAATGTTATGTGTTGTAATGGACATAATGCACTTGTGTGAAATAGACAGTTCCTGAATTTGGTACCTAAAAGATGTAATTTTACAACCAAAACAAAATACTTCATAAATACTAGTTTCCATTCACTGAGAGTTCTTCATATTTGTATATCTCCCATAATAGTGAGAGATCTGATATACTGAATTTCTTAAGGGGACATTGGATAAGGGTCCACTTTATTTCTAATGCATGAAAAACTATTACCCTTGATAGCACAGATAAATGCTAGGAAACATACTTAGTAATTGCTCTATTGCAAGGCATATTCAATGAAGACATAAAATAAAGAAAATGATCAGCCTAATTGCCTCAAGATAGATATGTAATGAATAAATCTCTTCTTTAATGGATCTAGTAATAGGCCACCTGTTTTCCCCTGCTTCCTACCCAGTTCAGTGCTGTATGAATGAATAGTGCTTTCTGACACGAACAAACTCAGATTTTAAAGCACAGTAATGTTGTAATGTAATGTAATGACAGTTTATCTCCAATTTTTATTTTATTGTATTTTTAATCTAAATTTTTAATCTTACTTCATCAGATAATTCTAGACTTTAAGTATAGATCTGAATGCTGCTTATCATTTTTACTTAGTCAAACCTGAGATATTCTTTAGGTTGAATTTCTGAGCTTGAAAGCTCCATGTGGAAGACAAATAAGAAATAAGTAGAGGGAAGAAGATTGAAGTAGGCAGTGAGTTTGACACTTTGTTGATTTGCTCAATACCAAATTTTCAATGTGTTAGCGTAACTGGATTTAGTATTCAGTCAAGCTGCTCATCATTCATTTCCTACCATTTAACTTCATTATTTAATCTACCTCAGTATTAAAAGGCTGCCATACATGATTTCATATAGAATAAATTAAATATAAATGCAACTTTTAACATGTCAGAGATGTGGGTTCCAGTAATTCAAAATTTGTGATGACTCAGGCCTCTTTGAAAAAATAGCATACAATTATTCTCAGAAGATTAACACTGTTAATAGATGGAGGGAGTTTTAAATACTTAAACATATTTTCAAGCAAATCTCCTTTACAATAATTATAAATCATTATGACAAGCCCAATGAAACCTGCTACTATGTTCACAGTAAAGATATTTTTAAGGATGTTATTCATTTTTGCTGACAAAAAATATGAAATACATGCTTGTCTCTGGTCTAATCATTAGAAAAACTTACACTTATGGGAAAAAGAGTCAATAGTAAATACAGATTAAAACATGATCTTTCTAGTCAGTATTATCTGGAGTTGAATCCAAACTTCATCACTTCTTAACTGTATGACATTTGGAAAATTATTTACTTTCTATAATTCTCATTTCCTGTCTTGTAAATTAAGACTGAAATAGCACTGTGATTAGGACTAAGGTGAGTTATACACAAGATGCATTTAGAAGAGAAATCACTTTTTCTTTTTAATTACCTTCTTTATTAACAAATGAACACTGTATAAATATTTCTTGTGTATTTTGCTACCATACAACTTAAGGCTCATTTTGTGACCTCACTCAAGGATAAATTTTATCAGTTTGTGATTGTGATTCCTTCTTACATTTTCAGTAGTATTTAAATGTATTTGGCATTGTAAGGCCGGCCAAATAGGTCAGTGGATTAAAATGTCTGCGCAGGTAGATGCATGGACCAGGATTCGTTCCCTGGCATGCCATGCCAGCCCCGTCCCCTCGGGCGCTCTGAGACATGACTGCGACTGGGCGTGGTGGCGCGCACCTATAAACCTAGCACTTGGAAGGCTGAAAACATGAGGATCACTATGAGTCTGATGTGTGTAGTTAGACCCTGTAGACGGTATACTAAACACATTTTTAAAATAATAAATAAATACATAAATGTATTTGGCATTGGCAAATAATTTGAACCTTCATAAATCCTCATTGGAACAAGGTACATAACAATAGATGGAACTGAAAAATATGAGGCAAAACTAGCCTAGTTTTAGCTAGTCTAAAGAATAAAAAAAATTTAAACAATACTTTTAAAAATATTTTGTTATTCTAATTTTCTGAATTGAATTCTTTCCTATTGTTCTGAGTTAGTTAAAAATAACCTTTTATTGTAACAATTTGTAAACATGAAAAAAGATCAAATAGTATAATGAAAAATTATCTAGTACCAAGATATTACAGTGGTTTCTATTTTGCCATATCTGCTACCTCTTTATTTTTCCAGATTTTTTTACTTGATTGCAAGTATCATGGTGTTTCATCATTAAATACTTCAGCATACATGTCTAAAAAATAAAAGCAATTTCTGTTGTAAACATAGTGTTATTAAAATATCTCACAGTATTCACAACATAAATTGTACAATTTTAAAAGACTTTGGGCTCCTAAAAGGGCCAGGAGAGTAACTACTTCTACTGTTCATATTAATGAATACCATAAATGTGGCTATATGTGCTCAGGACATCTTTATGAGTTGACTGGTCAATTACTCCATGCAATTTTACTGTATTTGTTCAGTTCTTCCCTTTGGAGCACAAAAGTTATAAAGCCTGTCTCTGCTGCTTTTGTTCCCTCTTCCCTGTTGTCTTCCAAAGACATCAAGAAACGGAGAAAAAGGAATAAAGAGAAATTAAATTCCTCTCCCTCTGCAAATCCATATGGATTGCCCCTGTCTCATAATGTCATACAACTCAAGGCAATATCAACCTTCTTTCCCCACAGGCAAACATGACTGACTTTTCTTCTTTCATGAAAGGTAGTTAATGTTTCTTAGACAATTGAATATTTATTGATGAGAACTATGGTATATACCCAAAGCTGTCTTAATCACATGGTTGTAATATATTGTATGAATAATAATTAAAACACCTAGCATATCAACTCTATTAATATTTTGATTCTAAGAACAAACATATGTTCACATTTGCCCATGTAGAGTATCTTTATCTCCTTCCTTTGTAGCCATCATATTCTTTCACCATTTTGAAAGACTTTAATAATATTCTTAATACTAGTAATATTAAAAAACCTGCTTGAATTTTTATCATAGAAATGTTCAGTGTAATTCCCATTTAAAGCTTTGCCTATTCCTTTTAAACATATATGATTTAATTACAGTATTCTCTTTTGAGTGAACTCATGTCAAAACATTGTGCTGGGAGAGATGAAAGTCCACAAAATATTTTAACACTTCAAAAATGTGCCTACATATTTAATAACAGCTTTTATCAGTGTTTGCTCTACTTCATTCCACCTTGACTGTATTCTCCCATGTATTGAAGATTAAATCTTGAATCAAATGTTAAGTCTTAGACAATGCATCACATTTTAAGATAGAATGAGTTCCATCATGACCCCAGAAACACTGTGCTGCTCTTGTTCCCATGCTAGTGGCTTTTCATGAGACTTCTGTCACGTTTCACTATTATGAATTCTATTACTACTGCCAGAAAAAAGGGACTGGCATTTTCTCAGTTCTTTGCCAGACTCTAAATGTTCCTTTAAACTTCACAACTTGGATATATAGGGATTTTAAGGTTGCTATTTGACATGTTAGCTTCTGACTTAGTCATAATTGAAAAATATATTACAACCAAACATATTCCAATTTTTCCCAATAAAGAGTAGCTTTTGTCATTTTCAATAATTTCCTGCATAGTAGACATATAGAACCTCCTGTCTTTGTGTTGTCTAATTCTTTCTCTGATTTGATACATTCTTGGTAGGAATATTTTGGGGGGATGAAAGAAGAGTCTACAGGGTGTGCAGGGTCTCAATACCAGATTGGACTTATAGTGATCCTGCTGTTTACAACCTCCCAAGTGCTGGAATTACAGGCACACGCCACCATCTATTTGATGCATAGTCTAGTATATTTCTTCCTGTTTATAGTCAATATTAAAGTTTCCTTCATCTTTTAAAGATATACTTACTTAAATATGTAAAGCATTAGTGTAATTTAAAATTGTAACATTGTATATATCAAAAAAGTAACTTCAGAATAGATTTATCCCTTTCCTGGCACTTTTACACCATAACTTTCTACTCCCTTTATATCAATAGTTTCATTTATTGCCTTTTATTCCTTTCTAACATCTTGAAAAAATAAATGTAATTGCAAATTTTTATTTTCTCTACATTTATTTTTTGTCCTTTCATGAAATGTATTATAAGGTATTGCATATAAATGTTATATTTTATATGTAGATTATATTGTATTATGTTACACATATGTGTATGATATTCAATTTCTTTTGTATTATATTTTTTATTTGACAATATATTTTAAGAAATCATGCTACAAGTTCATTGAATGTCTCTTTTTTATTTTGTCGATTTATTTTTACTGCAGTGGCTATTGACCCCAGTGCCTTTATGCTGAGCTATATATATATAGGGTTATAGATATAGGATTATGATATACATATAGGGTTATGTCTTTTTCTTTTAAGCTTTGGGACCGTGGCTTGTTGAGGTGGGGAACTAATTTACAGTCTTGCCTCAGCTTCCAAGAGTTTTGGAATTACAGGCTTTCTGACACTACATCTGGCTGAAAATGTCATTTAAAAAACTTTCATTTAAAAGTAATTACAGATTCATAGCACATTACAAAGAAGGTAAGGAAACTTCTGTGTACCAAAGGAGTTTCCTGTGTACCATTCTCTGGGCCCTCAACTTCTGTTTGCACCTTCTAAAACTATAGCACATTATTGAGCCAAAGAAAATTTGACACTAATACAATATGTAGAGTTACTCTGATTTCATCAGTTATGTATACTCATTTGTGATTGTATGTGCATACAGCTATTTGCTATTTAATCACATATATAGCCTTATGTGACCAACACCAAAGTCAAGATGTTCAAGTACGCCACTACCACAAGAATCTGTCAAAGTACTTTTTTATGCTTATACCTATACCGAAACTCATACCCCTAGCCCTTGACAACCACTCTTTGTGTATATAAATATTTCACAAACTTTACCTAAGTAAAATTTGATACAATATGTAACCTTTTGGAGATTGGACTTTTTTTCACTCAGCAAAATTTCCTTGAATTTTATCTAAAATGTTGTGTAAATTATCTATAAAACGAATGTTTAATAGTTTGTTTAACCATTCACTGAAGGACATTTGGGGAGTGTCTTTGTTTTGCCTATAAATTTAAAAAGCTCCTTTGAGCATTTGTGTACAAGTTTCTTCATCCTCATTAATTTTCATAGCCATATAGAACATCACTATGTACATTTCCTATGTTTAGTCATATAGATTGTTTGTAAATTTTTATGTGATAAAAATCACACAGAGAGTAATTTGGGGCATATAAATTTTGTATTGTTGAATTATATCTTTAGAGGAAATTCCTGGAAATGAGAATGCTCAGTAAAATATATTTAGTTGTAGTTATTTTAGTGCTGTGCTGAAGGTGATGTATGTTTGTTTTCAGGAGTAGTGCTCAACCATAAAGGATAAACTTGAGCCATTTATAGCTTTAAAAATGGATCTTGAGATCATACTCTTATGTAAAATAAATCAGACACATATGTGTAAATACAGCATTGTGTCTCTGCTGTGAGAAACTAAAAGTGAAAAAAGGAACCAAAATGTTAGTAGATATTGTGAAATAAGCAGCAATTGTTCAAAAGGAAAGGGGAATTGGAAGTCAATTGCTAAAGGAAAAATGAGGGGGAAAAAGGATAGAATGGAAAGAAAGCTTTTAAAAAGGTGAAAAAGAGGAACAGAAGAGAGAGGAGAAGAATAGGAAAAAAGAAGAACTAAGCTATATCATTTACAAGTACAAATTATCCATGATGAATATGATCACTATAAATGTCTATATTTTTGGTACCATGAATCAAACTCAGGACCTTGCCCTTTTTTT
>NW_004524835.1:1433350-1434720 GCF_000260255.1 Octodon degus | reverse complement strand
TTGTCTTGTACCAGATCTAAGAGTAAAAGATTTTATTTTTCCCCATTTAGAATTATGTTAGCCATTAGGTTTTCATAATGGCTTTTACCAGATTGAGTAGAGGCCATCTATTCCAATTTTCTGTAGGACTTTGAACATGAATGAGTATTTCACTTTGTCAAAAGCCTTTTCTGCATCAATTGAGATGATTGTGTGCTTTTTACTTTTTGCTCTATTGATATAGTATATCGCATTTATAAATATTCAGATATTTAACTATCCTTGCATCCCTGGGATGAATCCTACCTGGTCCTCGTGTGTGATCTTCTTGATGATTTGCTGTATTCTTTTTGCTACGATTTTATTGAGAATTTTTGCATGTATATTCCTGAAAGAGACTGGCCTGTAGTTCTCTTTTTTAGTTGCGTCTTTCCCTGGTTTTGATATCAGCATAATACTTGCCTTCAGGAATGATTTTTGGGACGATTGCTTCCTTTGGAATTTCATTGAAGAGTTTGAGGAGTACTGGGAGTACAACTTTTGTAAATTTCTTGTAGAATTCAGCTGTGAATCCATCCACACCTGGACTTTTCTTTGTCATAGGTTTTTTTTTATTATATCTCATGTTTCACTGACTTTTATTGGGCTATTGAGAGTGGTTATATGTTGTCGATTCAGTTGTTGTAATTTTACCTTTCCAGGAATCTGTCTTTTCCTTCTGTGTCTTCTATTCTGTGAGGGTAAAGATTCTCAAAGTTGCTATTGATAATGTGAGTTTCAATTCAGTTTGTTTTAATTACACCATTTTCATTCCTTATTGCTTGTATTTGAATTTTTCTTTCCTCTTTTTCATGAGGTTAGCTCAGGGATTATCGATATTATTTAATGTTTCAAAGAACCAGCTTTTTATTTCTTTAATTTTTGTACTGTTTTCTTTGTCTGAGTTGAATTAATTTCTGCTCTAATATTTATGATTTCTTCCCATCTTTGGGCTTTGGATTTGGTTTGCTCTTCCTTTTCTAGTTGTTGGAGGTGCATCATTAGGGTGTTTGTTTGTTCCAGTTCTGTTTTCCTAATGTGTGAATTCACAGTTATGAATTTCCCTCTGAGAACTGCTTTCATCATATCCCATAAATTCCGGTGTAAGTTTGGCTTGAATTTTCATTGAATTATAGCTATTGTTGAATTTCTTGTTTAATTTCATCTGTGACCCATTGGGTTCTGAGTAGGGTGTTTTTTAAAATCCATGTATTTAGAGTTTTTTCTGGTTTCTTTTGTCATTTATTTCCAGTTCCATTGCACTGTGGTCAGATAATATGCATGGGATAATTTCTGTTTTCTTGCATATACTTAAGCATGACCTATGGACCAGTATGTGGTCTATTTTAGAA
>NW_004524835.1:1427590-1433250 GCF_000260255.1 Octodon degus | reverse complement strand
GTTAATCATGTCAATTGTATTCATATGGAAGAAGAGATATAGTAGTATGCTACTGTGCAACTCTTCTCAATTTATATTCAGTGACATCTCCTTGGTAATTTGAAACTAGCCATAAGGAAACTATCTCCACCAAGGAAGTAAGGAAATGCTATGTACTACACATTAAGATTTGTTGATTTGAGTTCTGATTTTTTTCAGGAGAACCAGATGTTAAACATTTACTGAGGCACTAAGAGCATTTCAAAATTTCCCTTAAAGAAATCATATTATTCTGTGTTGTTATCAGCATTATGTGCATATGTTTCACCACACTCAACAGTGTATTGCAAACCTTTTGAGTATTTTCAAACTGAAGAATGATAAATTATAACTCAAATAATTTTTGGCTGGCAATTATTACAAACAAAATTGATCATCTTTTAAAATATATACTAAACATTACTTCTATAAATATATGAATTGTGTATTTACGTATTTTCTCCATTTTGTAGCAAGACGACCTTAAAATCACTATGCAGCTGAGGCTGCCCTTGAACATGTGATAGTCATCCTGCCTCAACTTCCTAAGCATGAGAATCATATGCCTAAAATTCCAGGCCAGGCTTACACAATTTTTAACAGCTTTTGGATTTCTTATTTTCCCTTTATGTTGATGCATAAATCAATATATTAGAGAGATTAACTTTCTGTGATGTATATCAGAGACTTTTTTTCATTTTGGCATTTGCTATGATTTGAACTTTTTCTTTTTCTTTTTTTTCTTTGTACTGGGGATCAAACTCAGAACCTTGCACTTTCTAGGTAGGCTTTTATGCCACTGAGCTACCTCCCTGGTAAACTTTTTTCTTTGATTATAGTCTGTGGTTTTGGCATGAAGAAACTTTTGCGTAATGAAATTAATCAATCTGTTTTTACATACATCTGGAATATCAATCTTTATTAGGTCTTTTCCCTCAGAGAATGAATGTTTTTAACAAGCCTCTTTCAAATCATTTTAGTTTTGAATAAGTCATGCAAACTTTATTCGATATTAGGTGTCCATTATTTGCAGATGCTATGGTAAAAATACAAAGATATAGCTTTCTTTTTGATGAGCTTGTAATTTTATATGGATAAAAGCTAGATGTGTGATTATTTTATAATCTTGGTACAAACCATAATTTACTAGTTTATTTTTAAGATTTTAAATCTACAATAGGCTTATAATGTTACCAGTAATTTATTGTGCTCCAATTTGGGCCCATTTTCCCATTTATCAAAATGATGTTCCATAAGGGAACTTCCTCCCTCAACCAACTTTTTCTCCTCTGATGCACATATTACTACTTTATCACAAAATTTGTTGAAAAAAGTAATACATGATTAAAAATACGAACATTGAATACATACTTCTGTATATGTTACACTTCAACTACCTACCAGTAGTATGATCTTGTTCAGTTTTCTTAATGTGTGCTTAAAATTTATTTATCTGGAAAGAATATACTAGCACTTATCTGGTACTTTTAAATAAACAATGGATAGGGGTTCAAGGTTTGCAAGGGAAACAATTTTATACAGGACAAAAAATATATAAGAATATTTTATAATACTTACCCAAAAAGTCAAATAAAAGAGAGTGTAGGAAATTGTCCACATACTAAACACCTGAAAGTTCCAGGTGAAGACCTGGTTTTTATGATAATGCCCTACATGAATCCAGCAAAACTACCTAGAGCCCATGACAATGCAGCCAACAAGTCCAAAAGAAGCCCAAGATCCCACAATGTCTTTGGCAGGCCTGTTTTACAGATCTGTGCTGAGAAGGCCACATGTCAGTGGGAGAAGCTAAAATCTCTGTGCCAGTGGTATGAAGGATCTGTGCTAGCAGCCTGACAGAAATGCCCCAGAGCCAGGAAGTCATGCTCAAAGTAAAGATCAAAGCTCCACTGAAAAGTACCACAATGATGCTCAATGACAATGAGTCTTGAGTTACTCTGATGATAACAGCCGAGTTCATATTGGGAAAGCCAGCATAACAATCTCTTCCAGGAGAACCATAAGCCCCCTCTCATCCTTTCCAGTTTTCCCTTTTATGTTGTTGGCAAAAACCCTTAGGTGGGTCTTGCACACTCAGCTCCAAATGATTCCATTCAGTTGGGAGTTATAAGCTGAACACCAGTTGTCAATCCACAGCAGTATGTAATGCCTGACAAGTATAAAGTGCCTGTGAATATTTGCTACCTTTTTCACCATCACTGTCATCATCTGGATATATGGCCCATGCCCAAATCTATAAGCCTATGTTTATCTACAAACCTTTTATCCCCATTCCCACCATTTACAGAGGACGAAACATCTATCTCCTTTTCTATCAAAGGTAAATCCCTTCATTTACTTTATTCTCATCTTCTGTCTCCTTATCAAGAATTATTTTATTTCAGCTGTTTTCCCTGTCCTATATCATTAATGTTCTCTACTTTATTGGCTTGTTCCTATAAATATTAACACTAGCTTGCTATTTTCTAGTCTCTCAGTTTACAAAAGGAAACAGTCTTTATGCAGCCATGTGTATTCTAACTAGTACACTTTTTCTGTAGCTCATCAAAAGCATATTCCTTATAATATTTACTAAAATCCACTTTCTTCTTCTTAGAAGTTCCATTTACATCTCAAAATTCTCCAACTGTTTTCCTTATGCCTTAACTCAATTGAAAATATTCCCAATGACATCAACAAATCTTTTATGAAGCAAAAATCATAACCCTTTCTCTGCCATTATCTTACTTGTCTCAGCATATAGCACAACCAATTTGATTGATTTTTTAGCACTCCTTTTTCTTCAGTAAGAACACAAAGCTGTTTCACTTTTCTTTGTTACTAAGTGCTTTAAATACATCTTCTTTGTCTTACTTTATTTTTATCTTAATTTCTAAATGTTGAAATTTCTTCAACACTGAATATTTGATCTGCTTCTCTTCTCCTTCTACACTTTCTCCATATGTAATGCATCCAATTCCATGGATTTGACTATCAAATGTTACTCATTATGGCTTGAACTTTAGACAAATTTTATATTCAAACCAGTCCCTAGCACTATTGGAAGGTTTTGGAACCTTTAGAAAGTGGGGCCTAGTGGAAGGAAGCTTGGTCATTGGTGTTTGCCCGTGGAAAGAATATTGGAACTTATGGGTCTATTTCCTTTACCTCTGTTTGCAACACACCATAACATGAGCAGGTTGCTCTACCATGTGCTTATGCATATGATATTTTGCTTTCCCATTGAACTAAAATGATGGGTTCAAGTGATCATGGAATAAATCCCTGAAGCTCTGAGCAAAAACAAATTTTTAACCCTTAAAATTGATTAATTCCAGGTATTTTCCTTTTCTTCAATAATTTTATTGAGAAATAAATAGCAATGAGACATTTTCAAATCAATTTGGTAGGACATTTCCAATAACTAACACATTGCATACTGCCTTCCTGGTGGTTATTTGTTGTGCAAGATGCAGACATGACATTCTATTTACAAACACTATCAGACCAAATACCTCTATTCCTTCAATTAAGAGAATGTAGCTGTATATCTATCCTAACCAATTTTAATACACAGATACAAAATGATCAATCATCTCTATCCCCTTTTTTGTATAGTTCCATCATTTAAATATCACAGGTGTGTGAACTCAGCAAAATACTCCAAAATAGTCCAGTAGTTCATAACAGTAATGGGTCTTCCACTTGATTGGCAATGTCAGAAGTTGTTGACCTGAGTCCCCTACAGCTCAACATAACAACATGACTTTATTTCTTGTACTTCATTTCTATACTTTTCTACTGGATGGTTAAGACCAAGATTAAGCAAAATTTATATAACAAGAGTTGGAGCTTTTGGATCTGATAAGGTCAGTCAAATCCCCTCAGGATTTATCCTGAGACCCTTTACCTCAGATGGTAGATCCTTTGTCAGTGTCAGCCATGTGGATGAGTCACAGCCATTGCTTGGCCAACGTGCTCTCTGTGAAAGCCTGTGAGAATGTTTTCTCTCCATCTGACTCTCCTTAGGCACACTCTACATCATCAGTCACTTTAATCTTTGGCCCCATAATCTCCTTGATCACAAAATTTGGGACACAATTGAGTTACATGGTGTTACGGTACAAGTTTTCATATGTCCTGAGTCTTAATTGACCTTGGAGGCTAGGGCCAAAATGTTGGCTTTCCTTGTGGCCCTCCTTTTTCTCTAATTTTTGGTCTGCAAACTTAGGTTGTTTACCCTCCAGAAGACAAGTTTATTGTTATTACCGTATAACCTAGGCTGAGATTAACATCACTATCTGTCTGAATGTCAAATATCTTAGGCATAACACTGAACAGGTATTTTTCATCAAGTATTGCTATGTTGAACTTTAAGTCCCTACAAAATATGACTAAAAATTAAAATATATTGAAAACATAGGAATAAATAATTATATATGTTTACACATAAGTCCAGAAATCTAACCAGATACAACATTGCTGCAGGACAGTCCTGCAACACTGCTTTTCCTATCACCTGCCTTCATTCAACACTCCCTTCCATTTTAAACAATCATCTACCTGAGAGACATCACGTTAGCAACTGGCAAGTCATGACAAACATCACATATTCAGAAGACCAGAATGACAGGCACTCCAAGCATGAAACTACTGTTACAAATTGCCATCTCCAGTGCAGTTGCTTAGTTTACAGGTGTCAGCATTTATAGTTAGTCAGGGTGAGAATCCTTCCAATTAACTGCTGGATTTGAAAATCTTCTGCAGATTCTCAGGATCACTCTCTTACCCATCTTGTACATATAACTGTATGGCTTGCTTCTGTCATGCTTCCTAGCTCTTTTCTTGGTCTAGTTCTCTCTCTCTTCATGGTCTAGTCATCAAGCTCTTGCATTCCTTTTAATTGTATTATATCTTTCTATTTGTATTTGTATTCCTTCTTTTGAGTTCTTATACTCGGGAAGTTAAAGAGTATTTACACGTGTGTGTCTGGTTTATTTCACTTATGAGTATATCTTCAAGTGGCATCCACTTCAATATAAAGGCTTCAAGTTTATCATTCTGTATATCTGACTAATAGTCCATTGTATAAAAATACCACATCTTTTTCATCCATTCCACAGGGGATGGGCATCTTGGTTGTTCCCAAGATTTGGCTATCACAAATTGTGCTGCTATAAACACAGGCACACATATATCACTATGATATAAAGTTTTCAGATCCTCTGGGAAAATTCCCACTAGAAGAATAGCTGGTTTAAATTGGATTTGCAGTCCAAGTTTTCTAAGGAGTCTCCAAACTGATTTTCATAACGGTTGCACAAATATACATTCCCACCAGCAGTGCAGAAGGGTTCCGTATTCTCCACACCCTCCCAAACATTTGTTGTTTGTTGATTTGTTTATGATATCCATCCTTTCTGGGGTGAGATGATATTTCAATGTTGTTTTAATTTGCATTTCGCGGATGGCTAGTGATGTGGAGCATTTTTTCTTATATTTATTTGCTTCTTTTTTTTCTTTTCAAAGTTTTATTGATAAACATATAGCAATGAGACAGTTTCAAGTCAAATCGAAAGTACAGTTTCAACAAATAATACACTGCATATATTCTTCTTAGTGGTTAATTGCTGTACAAGATG
>NW_004524835.1:1420786-1427490 GCF_000260255.1 Octodon degus | reverse complement strand
TGGAACACTCTGTATATGTCCACCAAGTCCATTTGTTTCAAGCTCTGTTATTTGTTCAGTTCTGTGATTTCCTTTCTAAATTTTTGTCTGGTTGACCTATCTTTTTGGGATAAGGGTGTGGTAAGGTCTCCTGTTAAAATTGTGGTACTGAATATTAGATTTTTTTTGGTGGAACCAGGGTTTGAACTCAGGCCCCTGCACTTGGCAGGAAAGCACTTATTCTACTGAGCCATCTCCCTGGCCCTGGATATTAGATTTTTTTTTTACTTCTCCTTCCTCTCATTTATTAATATTTATCTTGTACATTCAAAAGTATTATTTCTAGTTCTTTCCATCCAATTAAAAAATAAGTCAATCCTGCTTATTCTTAAGGGTTAGCAAGTATTACAAGAACCTTGCTCCAATCAAATAAGTATATGCATAATCACCTAACAAGTCAAAACTTCTCTCAAACCTATTCCATAGCTCATGTAATGAAGCTACCATCAGTGTGAAAGGATGGAAAACACTTTCCAGTAGAAATAAGACACAAAATCTCACTTTGAGAATGTAATAGAATGTAGCAATGATGACAAAATAAGCATATGAGAGCAAATATCATGAAATCTTAATGAATTAATAGGCAAACATGAACTGGAATATCAACTTTGACTAAGTGAGAGTTCAGACAAGAAAAGTATTTATTCTCAGTTTTAAGGAATTTTTTCAATAGTTTTCCAACAGATACTTTCAATAGAGTCTGAATAAAAAGCAAAGAGAAGAGGTAAGTGTAAAAAGAAACTGTTTCTACACTTCAGTCAGAAATGCATTGCTTCAGCAGTACAGTGCCAGCCTGGGCAAAGTGAGAATGCTGACTTCAATTTGTGGTACAACAAACAAATACATACAAAAAAAAAGAAAGAAAGAAAAGAAAAACTTTGCTTCTGGTAAAGGATAGAAGCAAAAGGCATCTTCAATTTGGAGACACACAAAATAATTTTGACCATAGTATTCTTCCCCAAAAGAATGGCTGTATTTGCTACCAATGAAGAGACATTTCCACAAAGATGAGAAACAGAAAAGGCATGTAGCTTCCATACAGCTACATGGAGTTCAGGAACACTGAAAAGACATGAAATTGAAATCTAGGACAAGGGTTTGTCTAAGCTCAGCTGGACTCAAAATTCCTGAGCACTTCTTGCCCAGATTTGTAATACTAAGCTTCACACTGAGAATGAAGCTTCAGAAGTACCCAAAAGTGAATAATATTCAAGATGTGTTACAGATGAATGAGTCTAACACAGAAACATTGCAGAAAAGAAAATTTCCTGCAGCATAAACAGCACAAAGATAACATAGAAAGCATAAAGAAATAGTCATAAATGGTGAAAGAAATTTGGCACCTGTGGTTATGTAAGTACTTATTGAAACCAACAACAAAAGCCAACTACAGTCCAACTTTTACTAAAATTGACCCAAACACCCCACACTAATATTTTCAGAATTTTTCAGGTATAAATATGACTTACCTTGGTCTGTTTTGTTCTGTAATAAGACCTGACATTCATTCAAGAAATACATAAGGCTCACACACAAAAGAAAAATGACTATATCAAGTCATAAAGAGATCAGCAGAACAACACTCAGAGATAACTATTATGGTTCAAATCTAGATATTTCCCCCCAAAGCCTCATATGCTTACAGGTGAGGTTTTTGAAACATGACTGTAACATGGTTATGTGATGTTGTGGTAGCACCCTTCTGGGTTTAGAGATTGATGTGATGTTTGGAGGTGAAGATTTATGTTTGGAATTGAATTAATACTATGTTTGTGAGTCACATGTTGGGAAGTCATAGCCTTCAGTCTTATGTTGAATGGATATTAGATTTTTCATGTCCATTAAGATTTGCTTTATATAGTTGGGTGCTCCCATGCTTGGTGCATACATATTTATGCGTGTTACCTCTTCCTCTTGAATTTTTCCCCTAGCCAGTATATAGTGACGTTCTTTATTTCATTTGATCATTCTTGGTTTGAAGTTGACACTCTCTGAGAATCTGATATCTACCCCTGCTTTTTTCTGAGGTGCTGGGGCATGTCGTATTTTTTTTCCATCCTATGACTTTCAGCCTTTGAATGTCTCTATGATTTACATGTGTTTCTTGTATATAGCATATTGTTGCATTTTGTTTCCTAATCCACTGTGCCAGTCTATTTCCCTTTATTGGTGAATTGAGTCCATTTACATTGATGGTTATAATTGAGTTGTATTGAATTTCGATCAACATGTTATTTACCTGCTGTTGTTTAGTCCTTTTTCTCCTGTATTTAATTGTTTGCCCTATTTAGTTGGTCGCTTCTGATCTCATTGTGGAGTTCTGATCATTTTGTTCCCTCTATAGAACATCGTTAGGAGCCTGTGAAGCATTGGCTTTGTCATCATGAAATTCTTTAGTTGTTCTTTGTCATGGAAGTATTTCACTTGTCCATCAAACTTGAAAGAGAGTTTTGCACGGTATAATAGTCTGGGCTGGAATTTGTTTTCATAGAAGACTTGAAATTCTCTGCTCCATGCTCTTCTTGCCTTCATGGTTTGTGAAGAGATGTCAGCCGTAATTCTGATGGGTTTTCCTTTGAATGTGATCTGCTTCTTTTCTCTAGCGGCTTTCAGTATATTATTCTTGTGGTGGATTTCTCGGATCTTGGCTATTATGTCTCGGTGTGTTTTTAATTTGGTTGAGGCTACTTGGCATTCTGTATGCTTCAGTTACTGAATGTCTAATTGTTTCTTCATATTTGGGAAGTTTTCTATTACTTCCTCCCATATTTTTTTAATGTCATTTGTATTGACTCCTTCTTTCTCATTGATACCTATTATTCTCACATTGTTCATCTTAGCATCGTCTTGCAAGTGATGAATTATTTTTTCTTGCATCCTAGTGGTTTTTAGTAGATATTTTCTTGGCTTTTCACTAGCTGCACCCACATCTTCAAGATCTGAAGCTCTTTCTTCACTTTTACTCAAATGTTTTTGCAAGCTTGCAATTGAGATTTTAAGTTCCTCTGTATCTCTGACTCTGCTTCATGCACTCTATTCCTTTCCTATATTGCTCATTCAAGGAATCCATCATTTTTCTAATCTCTGCTATTTTTTTAATCAATGTCTTCTTTAGAAGCAGTTATTAATTCTTTTACTGCAGAGGTTTTTTTTTTCAGCTTGGGTTTTCTCCCTATGTTTCTGCATTTGATTCTTTACTTCAGATTCTTTTCTTCGGTTCTCACTCAAAGAATTCTTTTTTTTATTTCAGAAAATAATTCTTCTCTGAGTTCCTCTATAACTTTTTGCTGTTGCTTATTTACTTTCAGTGCTATTATTCATACATTTCCGCTGAGCTAGTGCCCTCTGCACTTGTTCTGGGTGGGCATTGGGTTTCCTCCATATATTTCTGCATTTGATTCTTTACTGCAAATGCTATTAATTCAGGGATTTCTTTTTTACTTCCAATCTGAATTCTTCTATACCTTTCTGCATTTGTCTCTTTATTTCAGAAGCTCATCATTCATTGATTTCATCTGTGTAATTCACAGTTTGTTCTGTATTTGTGTCCTCTGCACTTGTTATGGGTGGGCTTGGGATCTGAGTTTGCATTTTGCTCCTTTTCATTGTCATTTTGCATAGCACTGTCTTCTGACCTTTGTTGTAGAGCTTTGCTGTTGTTATAATCAGCACATACTGAAATTCATTTGCTGATCTACTACAAAGTTTGAATTTATCTAGCTCTGCCTGGATTGGGTCTGGCTGCTGTGCTCAGCTCCTTCCTGCTGCCGACCTTGGGAGTGGACCTTTTGTGCCCCTCTGGAAAGATGTTCTTCTCCTGGACTAGCTGGTTGGTCATGTCCCCTAGTCTCTATGCAGGGACGGCAGGTGCAGAGTTTCAGCCCAGGCCTGTATGCCAGGCCTGAGCTTGGTCTGAAGGGGACAAGGTGGAGTAGAAGGAAGAGGAAACTCTCCCACGTACTCATCAGTCCTGGCATAGGTTTGGATCTGGGAGTCCTGAGAACATGGCAGAAATTCTCACTCACTGGGCAGGAGTGGGGGAGGGACTGTGGAGTGGTGGTGGGTGTCCCAAGGAGGTGGAAAAGGATGTAACTCATGCTGTGCCTGGGCTCGGACTGGACAGATCCTGCAGGTGCAGGGTAGCTGGAAGGTGTCCCACATACTCACCGGGCCTGTGGTAGGGCTGAATCTGGGGGTCCTGAGAACGTGGCCAATTTCAGGTATTTTCTTATCGCAATGCAAATTGACTAATACAACACTGATGAAAGAATAATTTTCTCTAGCCCATTCTGTTTTACTAAAATCTTGATTCACATCCATTTGTCCACAGATATCTTCATTTGGTGTTAAAAAGGACATTTCCAAAAATTGAACTATGGGCTGGCAAGATAGTTCAGTGGTTGAAAGTGCTTGCTTAGGCAAGCTTAGGAATGGTGTTCAGCATGCTATTCGAGCCCCACCCTTAGGGCCACAAAAAATAAATAAATAAATTGAAATCTATCCTTTATATTCAAGTCTACTTCCTATGTGAATAATCTGCATTTTGCTAAAAGTTCCTACTTAGTTAACCTTGTCTGAAATTAAACAATTGATTCTCTTTTCTCCATCTGCATTGGTATTTTCTTCATTAGGCCATCTTTATTTATTTTGCGAATTATGGCAATAACGTTGTGCCTGGACTGTAAGTAACACTCTTGTCTTTGTATGATCCAAAGAACAATAAAAATTAGTTGGGTCTTTTTAAAGATTTATTTATTTATTTTGTAGAGGGTCTTGCTATGCAGCTCAAATTCATAGTGATCCTCCTGTCTCAGCCTCCCTAGTGCTGGGATTTCAGGTATGCACCACCATGCCCAGTTTCAGTGACTGACACAGTGCAGGCCGGCATAACATGTGGTACTAGGGATCAATCCTGGTTCGCTCCACTTGCCAGGCAGGAGCTTAGACCACTGAGCTAACTGCTCAGCCCAAAAGTGGTTGTTAAATACAAATCAAATATTGGGCTGGTGAGATGGCTCAGTGGTCTAAAGCACCTACTTGGAACAAGCTTGGCAACGCACAGGGACGGCGGTTCAATCCCCCAGCACCACATGCCAGCCAGCCCCGCCCCCTGGTGGGCTGAGCTGGCCACACACACACACACACACACACACAAATAAATGAATAAAATAAATAAATTAAAAAAATATTACTCCACTACTGCTTAAATTTTTAAATAAATTCCCACTAAACTTGAAGAAAAAGCTAAAGTCACCCCATGACCCATGAATCTTAAGCCTTATCTCTCCTACATAAATTTTTAGCATTCGTCTGATTCACTGCACACAACCCCTTAACAGTTTTATTTAATTTTTTTGGCCATACCAAGGGCTTTCTTCTTTTCATTGCCTTGATTATCTTTGGTTGGAATTACTTTTCTCAAACTCCTTACAAGCTTCAGTGGTCCTGCACTTATTGCGGAGGTGACCTTCCACACACACCCATGATGTAAAAAGCAGCAAAGTAGCAATGTTATATTTATTTTAGTATTTATATGTATTTTAAGGCTTTATAAACCCTTCCCACAGTCTTGCAAACCATTCCCACATTTTTAAAAAACACTTCTAATATTTTAACCATTTTCTATACTCATAATCCTGCATAATTCTCACATTTGTATCCTCTACAATATTGTAAAATCTCATGATATAGTGAAAAATCCATGATAAATAATTTAAGTGCATTTTTAAAAAATCCATGAAACAGTGGATCTGCAAAGTCAAACCAAAAAGTAGCGAGAGACTACTGTATTTCCTACTTCTTTCTTAGGACTTCTGTTAAAAATTGGATCATTGGGCCTGTGAAATAGCTCAGCGGATAAAACAACTACTTTAGCAAGTGTGGGGATCAAGGTTCAATTCCTGGTCCTGCATGCCACACCAGCCCTGTCCCTGGGGCACACTGAGCCAGTGACTGAGTCAGAGGGTGGTGACCCATACCTGTAATTCCAGCACTGGGGAGGCTAAAAACTGGAGGATCACTACAAGTCTGATCTGCGTAGTGAGAACCCATACCAAATACACAAGCACACACACACACACACACACACACACACACACACAAATTTGGATCATCATTCATGCTATTGTGGACCTCTTTACTTATGTTAGAATTTTTTGTTCTTGTTCTGCCATATTCTCAAAGTGTATGTCTTTCACATCACTGAGTATAAGTTTTAAATAACTAAATTGTTTCATTTTGCTTGCCACTTCTAGTAGAACGCATGCTCTATGAAAGTGTTTTATGTGTGTTTCCCTCTGTTACATCTTTAGGGTTTAGGAAAGTATCTGGCATATCATATGACCAAATAATGAAATAAATTCTGTAGTACAGCATGGAAAATATATCTAAGACCACAAGGTATAAAAGTAATGCCACATTAGCATGTTGAGAGGTAAAAGTCTCAAGTCAACAACTTCTGAGAATTGCCAGTTCTGCTGATAACCCACAACTATTATGGACTATTAGACTATATTGGGTTATTTTGCTGAATTGATGTACCTACAATCTTTAGACTGATTTCAAGTATGAAAAGGTCCTTTAGAGACTTCCCCAAATACAGCTCCTCTAACTGCAAAACAAAACAAAAAGGGGGATATAAATGAAAGACCATTTTGTAATATATA
>NW_004524835.1:1407001-1420580 GCF_000260255.1 Octodon degus | reverse complement strand
TTTTTTCTCATTAAAAAATTTAAAAAAGAAAATATATCTAAGAATGTACCTTTAGTATATTTGTTGTCTCAAATTTTTAAGAGTCTGGTTATTGGTCTGTATGTATTATTTTTAACTTTATAATGACATATTATAAATAAATGTGATTTTGGCAAAAAAGTGGTAGAATAGAAGGGATAAAAGAAGTGAGATGTGTTGTTTACATGTATCAATTCTCCACATGAATATAATCATTATGTATTAATTTTTTTTAATCTGTCAAAGCTTCAGATAACATGCTAAAGCCTTTAACTTCACTCTTTTCTTGATACAGTATTGTGAAATGTATACAGAAAGTGAATTGAGTGATAGAGCACAGGTAAAAATGAAATGCTATGAAAAAATATAGCAAGAATATGTTAATTGTTGTGAGAGATTTAGTAGAGAGCTGATATTTGAGGTGAACTTTCAAAGATGGACCAGATCTGTCCATAGAGGTTAAAGATAAAGGGAGTAAGTGAAAAAGTCCATGTCACCATTAAGTAAAGGAATGTGATGCAGGAAAGTATGGAGAATGAGAAATGTTACATGCTTAGTGAACAGTAAATCTGGAGAAAGTAATTTTCACAGAGAGTAGAGCTGTAATGCAGACTAAATAGGGAATTACCTGGATAAAATTTTAAATATACCTTTATGCTTTCTCTTAAAGTTTTTCTTGAATTACTATTCTTTTGCATTCCTCACTTTCTGTACCTTAGCTTTAGCCCAGTTACCCCCTCCCTGGACAATTCCAATGACCTCCTAAATTGTCCTTTTTTATCTTTCCTCTGACCCTCCCAACCAGCTTAATGTTTTTAAAGCACACCTCTGGTCGTTCTGCGCCGTTTTTCAAAAATCTTCGGCCATTGAACTGTGCCTATGGGACAAAATGCAAAATTCATAATGGGGGCACTACAAGCTCCTACATTTAACACAAATACTAGGCTTTCTAAATGCAGTTATAATTATATTAATGAATTGGTAAGAAAACGCTTTTCAGGGCCGGGGAGATGGCTCAGTGGAATAAGCCCTTCCCTGGCAAGCACAAGGACCTAAGTTCAATCCCCAGTTCCACCAAAAAAAAACCCCTTCAAGTTTTGGGGTTGGGGGGTTGGTTCGTTGGATTGGGGGTTTCCTTGGCAGGCCCAGGGGCTTGATTTCATTCCCGGTTTGGGCAAAAAAAAGAAAAAAGAAAGAAAGAAAATGCTTTTCAGAGAAGTTCTAAAGTGGATCTCTTTAAGGAAACATTGCCATTCTATCAAAGCATATATAAGAATGAGGATTTTCTAAATGCTTATGTAAATATGTTTCCAAGAAGGTGACCTGATATAACTATTCTAAACTCTATGTAGATAGAAGGTTTATTTACAAAATTCAATAAATCCATAACTACCAACTCTAGAGTACATACTACATTATATGGCACAACCCTGTAAGACATAGAAGAAAAGAAATATAGTTATATAAAATATTCACAGAGGAGGAATACATTGAATAGGTTGGGAAAATAGTTCAATTATTGACTTAAATTGAAGAAATCTAAAGGAACACTTCTGACATTTTCCTATACTTTACAAATTCCCCTCCACTTCCACAGACATCAGGAGTTGGAAATGTGCAATATATACTCTGAATATAAGGTGTGCTGAATTATTAATTTTTTTCTGGATTCATTGAAGCTCATATAATGAAGAAAGCTGGCTTAGCTTCTGGAGTTTCATGTATGATTAGCCAAATATATTTCAAAATAAAGATCATAAAGACTAGACACCCATTTTGAGTTATGCAAAGAATAAGAGATTGCCTCTTACACTTATAACTATGATCCATTTAAAGTGAATTTTTGTGCTATTGTTGGTCCATAATCAAGTCTCAATTGTCTCAATTTTATTCATTTGTTTCTTGTGTTTTGAGTGTCTTAGCCAAAAAATCCTAGTCATTCTTAGAAATTCCAGAAGAATTTCTCATACATTATTCCAGCAGTTTTGTGAGTTCTTACTTAAGTCTTTAATCCATTTCTAGTTGCTTCTTGCAATGGGTAAGGAAATAAGGATCTAAATTCATACTTTGGCATTTGGACAACTGGGTTTCCAAGCATAATTTGGGACATTACTCTTTTTCCAGTATGTGCCATTAGCATTATATTAAAATCAGTTGACTATAGATGTGTGAGTTTACTACTATGTTCTCTATTTTTTTCACTTACAGTATATGTCTGCTACTGTGACCATACCATGCTGTTGTGATTATTATAGTTTTGTAGTATATCATGAAATCAGTGTAATACCACTTTTTTGTTCTTGCAGAAGATATCTGGTTATCTGGGGATTACTCATGGTTTCAAAAGAACTTTAGAATGTTTTTTCTAGTTCTGTGAAAAAGTTCATTGGTTATTTTAAATGGATTATATTGAATCTATAGATTTCTTTTGGTAGCATGGACACTTAACAGTATCTATATATTAATTAATTGTCTCATGTATTTTGTTCTGGTAAAAGAACACAATACAGAAAATTGATACTATGTAGTAGGGTCTTAATATAACTCTATACTTGAAGATGTGCCAATAAATTTGAAAGTGACTTATAGGAGACATTTATGAGACTTTAGGAAAGTTCTAGCGAAAATCTAAGCTGTTATAAGTGGAACATAACATATGACCCTGATGGAACTCATGTTAGTAGAAATGTAGATAGTAAAGGGAATGGTGATGAGATTTGAGATAGGAATGAGAATTCTACTGTTTGAAGAAAAGGCTATTCTGGTTCCACAAAGGCAAATAATTTGGTTAAATTTTATTTATTTCCTGGGAATCTTTGAAATGTTGAGGTGATAACATAGTTCATTTGGTAGAAGAAATATAAAGGCAGAAAATAATTTAGGCTGAATCATGGACATCATTTGATTTTGAAGCCAAATTTATAGTGTGAATCAGGAGAAAAATTTCAAAGAAGAAAAATTTAACCCTGACCAGAAAAGACATATGAGATATGATCACAATACTGAGTAACTGCTTAAAATTTAAGAAAAACAAAATATTGCATTAAAGGACACTTGTTATGAATCCTCCACAAGATCTCCCCCTTTCTTCAAACATAATTATCTCATAGTTTTTGCTCCTTCTTGAATCAGTTCTGGAAATTTTCATGAGCATCATTAGTTGCACTGTCATGGCCACCTCAATCCATTGAGTTGATTTGAAATGGTTACTTTTCATTTTTACTTAGGGAATGATAAATTCTATAGTACCAGATCCAGTAATTCAGGTGGATAATAACACCATAATATTTTTTACAAACCTGCATTTTCATTGGATAGTACTTGTCAGTATTATTCACCCAATTTTTAGGAAAGTTCTAGCGAACAGCTAGAACAGCTTCAGAAAGTGGAAAGAAGGGAGATATTGGTACTTTCCAAGAGTGGGGAAGTATTTTGAGAGAGATGAATATTAATGTTTCTTTTGTATTAATTTGTTTTAAAATTTAAACATTCATCCTATATATTGATCAGCTCACACGTGTAAAGCTGTGACCATGGTGGTTAAGGTTGATAAAGAGACTAATGGCAATAAAATAAGCCAAGTACTTTGCATTTATTTTTATGGCTTTTTAGAAATCTTTACAGCTAAACTACTCATTCAAGACTGAAAGTATAGTGATATAAATTTTTAGACCTGCAGAAGAGCAGAGTCATTTCAGAGAACCCTTCAAAGTCAGTACCACCTCAAGATTTGCTTCCTTACACTCAGCTATTAAAATATTCCAGTTGATGCAGACATAGTTGGAATATGCCTTGGTATAGTTTATGCCCTTTACAGACTTTAGCATCATACATAAAGTAATGTTTTTGTGGGCATCCAATTTTCAATAGCTATGGGATCAGAATCGCTTCTAGAAATATTTCAGAGGGAAGCCAGGGAATCCTGACAATGTTCTCAGGGGGTCTGACTCTGTATAAGTAGCCCCTTATGATGCTATTGCAGTGCTGATCTGGAAGTGAAGTTACAATATAGACCTAAGAAAGGTACAGATGTCAGCAATACCCAGTGCTCAGTAAGAAAAGCTCAGATAGTGTGCAAAGCAAAGCTAAGAGAGAGGTCATGTGGGCTACAACTGAGAAAACGGTCATAGAGGCAAAGCTTTTCATGCTCTTGAGAAACGACATCCTGCCACAATATGCTATTGGTACCCATAGTGTTTTACTATTATTTTTCAGCATTGTCTTTCCTTTCTATTTTTATACTCCCTTTTGGAATAGGAATGGTACTCTATAGGTGTCACCATATTGAAACTTAGAAGTATGTAATTTGTATTTTGATTTGTGTAGAGATTCATCTACTTATGTTTTAGATCTAAAATGTCCTCCAAAACTCAGAATTCAGATCTGTGACTTTTCAAAAGTGATTGAATCATGCAGGTGCTACACATATCAATGGATTAATCCATTAATGAGTTCATCACAGAATACACTATGTGGATTTAAAGTCTGGTTTGAGGATGTAAGTGGGGCATGACCTTGAAGTGTGTATACTTTCCCAATTTCCTCACTTTTCTCTTTCATTACTTACTTGTTACCATAGATTTAGCAACATTCCTCTACCAGGCCCTTGTACCATGGCATTTCTGATGCCATTTCTGACATTAAGCAAGTTAACCATGGACTGAACCTTCTGAAGCTATGAGCCTAATAATTTTCTCCTCCCTTAAATTAATAGGCATCACATATTTTGTTCCAGCAATGAGCAAGTTAATACTACAAACAATTTGCCTTGAATTTGTCTCGTATCTCATGGAAACTTTGGACTATGACTTTCAATAAATGCAAGAACATTTAAGACATTTGGGCTCTCTGATTTGCAATGAATGTAACTTATATTGTGAGGTGTCCATAAATTGTTGAGGGGCCATGAATAGAAAGCTGTGGTTTGGATGAGTGTCTCCCAGTGCTCCATGTGATAACTTTTTACTACTTTTGGTGGCACAATTCACAGGTTCTGAAAGCTCTGGAAGGTAGGGTCTAGTTGGATGTTTTTAGGCTCCTGGGAGACTGCCCATGAATTATGTTGTGCAACCCAGTGTCTCAATCTCTCTGCCTCTCAACTCTTGTTGTGCACAATTTATTGTGCCACACTATCCCCCACTGCCATCTGGTAACCTGGCCTAGGTCCAAAACTTTAGGCCCATCCAATTCTGACTGGAACCTTTAGAATCAGAAACTAAATAGGTATTTTATCTATATAAATTACTTGCTTTAGATACTTCATTGTGGTAATGGAAAAGCTAATCCATTAAGAAAATATAAATCAAAACTCACAAGAGATAATACTTCATTCATATTAAAATTTTATTATCAAAATGACAAAAGGTAACAAGCACTGAAAGTACTGTTATTTTCCTTGAAAAGATCTTTGACTTCTTTAGTTAGATTAATTCCAAGGTATTTCATTTTCATGTCTGCATCTTGTACAACAAATAACTACTAGGAAGGCAGTATGCAATGTGTTAATTATTGGAACTTTCCTACCAATTTGATTTGAAACTATCTCATTGCTATTTATTTCTCAATAAAATTATGGGGCAAAAGGGATGCGATGCTTCCATAAAACTTTCTAAAACAGACAATAAGCAGTGGAAAACCTGGTCAATGTGAACATCTCCAAGGGAAAAACAGATAGAAAAGAGGACCTGATTTATGGTTTCAAAGGTGATTCCAGGTCAGAGAATGGGTTACAAAGGAGCAAATGCGGAAGCTGGAACCTACATAGGACTCTATCAGAAACAGCATCTGAAAACAGCACAGGTGGTAGGATGCAGCAGGACAGAAATGGAAAGGTCCTAAGGAGCAAGCTTCCATGACCGCAGGCCTGCAGGATGTGGAGTGTGAGGAGACTGTGAAATTAGGGATAATTCCTGCAGTTTTGACTTCAGCCACTGGATGGATAAGGGTGCCATGGTATGCCTGGGAAAACTTTGGGGATGTGTTTGCATGGACAATAAAACACGCCATTGTGACATATTTCATTTCAAGTAGAGAGCTGTTAGAACTTCAAGGGGAGAAAGAGTATCAGCTTAGATCTTGTCATTACTTTGATAACTTTTGAATTTATTTTCTGCTTATACATGTACAGTGTATAAATACAGAAGTGCGAGTTCCTGTAAAAAAAAAAAAAAAGCATTAGTGAGGCTATGGAAGAAAGAGAACTCCTGAACACTCTTACTGATAGAGTAAATTAGTGCAACCATTATGGGAAACAGTGTGAATAGTCCTCAAGTAACTAAAAAAGAACTCTTTCACTTCTGAGTATATATTCAAAGAAAGTAAAGTCTGTAAGTCAAAGAGACATGTAGAAGCCAGGACGCCTGTAACCCTAGTACTCCAGAAGGCTGAGACAAGAATATCTTGAACTCAAGCCCAGCTTGAGGAATTTAACAATTTAATGAGATCTCTTTTCCAAACAGAAATTTTGGGCTGAAGTTAAATACAAATGCCTTGGGTCCAATCATCAGAACAACAGAATGAGAGAGAGAGAGAGAGAGAGAGAGTCTGTGAGTCTGTTAGGGACAGAAAAACAAGTACATATGATCTCACTCATATGTGATATCAGTTAAATAAGTTGATTTAATGTAATCTGAGTAGCTAGAGACTTGGGAGATGTAGGGGATGAAATGGGGAAAGAATTATTAACAGGAATTAAGTTATAGTAAGGTTGGAGCTGCCACATCCTGTGTAGCTCCCTAAGTTTCCAGGGTGAGGATAGTGAAAGGATACAAAAAAGGACAAGACTAACAATATAGAAAGCTGAGGACAGATGGAGCCCTCTTCCTAATGGGAGAAGTAAGAACAGGAGGAGGAAGTGGGGAGGAGGAGAGCCCCATTGACTGCAGTGCATTTATACACTTGGGAGGCTGAATGTCATGTGAAACACGTGCACCTAATAGCTTATCCAGGTGGCTTGCCTCAGGTGCCCAGTGTTCTTGAGACTAGAGCAGTTTATTCATGTGACTCACCCCAGGCACTCTGTGTTCTTGAGGCTGGAGCAGTTTTTGCATGTGCCTTGTTTCAGGTGCTCTGTGTTCTTGAGGCTGGAGCAGTTTTTGCATGTGCCTTGTTTCAGGTGCTCTGTGTTCTTGAGGCTGGCCTTGCTCAGGCCCTACATGTGTGATCAGTGTCCAGCTTCAGCCACATCCCCTATGGAGCTAGAAGTTCTGTTAGAATATTATTGAGGAAGGGAATCATGGATAACAATAATATATTCTACATTTCAAAATATTTGCAAGGCAAGACTTTGAAAGGTTTTGCAGAAAGATATGATAAATGTTTGAGGATGTGGATATGTTTAATTTCATTAAACATACAAGTTATACATGTACTGGACATTATGTAAAGCTTTATAAGTATGTACAATTTTATATACCAATTAGAATGAGTTTAATTATTAATAATTTTTTTAAAAATTGAGTCTTCTTTTATGGCCTATCATATAGTCTATCCTGGAGAATTTATACTATGTGCTTAAAAATAATTTCAATTCTGTACTCATTGAGTGGACAGTTCTATGTTAGTCAATTGACAGCATTGTTTACAATTTGTTTCCTTCTGTTTTTCTCTTTTGTTCTGTGTATCATTGCAAATGTGTTACTGAAAGCTTCAAATATTATTATTACATTCTAATTGTCATGTTTAATTTTATCCACTTTATGTATTTTATGGTTCTATATTTACTCATATACATTTATTACAGTATTTTCTATATGTCACATATGTGAAATATAGATCTCATATCTTGTCATTACACAAATGTTCTTTCCATCTTTTGTGTGTTATACATTTTCACATGCCTGTACATTGAATCCATGTGTCCTGTAATCTAATAGGGATATTAATCCCAGGCTTTACTATAGTCAGGAATTAATAGAGCTTTTGGTCTCCTCACTTAACCTGTCTTTACTTCCAGTGACAACATTGCTGGGTATGATTGTCACTAATACTCCCCTTTGTAAGTCAAACAAGACTCCATTAAAAAGGGCAAAACTTTGCAATTTTTATGGTCTGCCAAATTCAGATGAATTTCTGACTTGGCTGTGATGAAAGAAACAAACCAGAAAGGGTGAGAGAGTTACCACAAGATTTACACTGTTATTACTCAAAGGTAAGTACTTCATCATCCATTTGTCAAAAACAAATGATTCTGGGGCCGGGGAGATGGCTCAGTGGAATATGTGCTTCCCTGGCAATCTCAATTCCAGCACTTGGGAGGCTGAAAACAGGAGAATTAGTATGAGTCTGATCTACATAGTGAGACCCTGTAGACCCTGTCCTAAATACAGAAAACATAACAGTAACAACAACAAAAATAAGCTTAACTCTGACCAGCACAGTAAGCTATGAATTCATCAATGGACTAATCCACTAATGAATATAGTGTTTCCTTGATCCAGTCACCTCCAAAAGTAGACTTTGGGGGCCATTTTAGATCTAAATTATAATATTTCACTTATGGTTCTCAAAAGGCTCATAACAATTCCATTAAGCACAATACATTTAGTCCATCTCTAAGAATTCCCAAAGTCTTAACAGTTTCAGCAGTCTGAAAATTTCAATTCCAAAGTCTTTTCTGAGATACAACATAAACTCTTGCTTTGAGCCCTTATAAAAATTGAGAAGAAAAAAATTTAAAATTAAGTTAAATACTTCCAACATACAATTACACAGGGTAAAGATGCCCATTTAAATTGCAAGAATAGTAAAACAGCAAGAAAGCAGAACAAAACAATATTGAAAACCAGTAGGGAAAAAATAAATCATAGGGTTATGTATCAAGCACCCAAGACAGGTAATAGTGAAATGTTAACTCAAAGAGCTTGGATACCTTTGCTCCTCTGGGATTGCAGGTTATATCTCCTTGAGTTCGCTTTGCTCACTGTGTACAACGTTCCTCAGTATATGTTCCGTGTGTCTGGCATCTCCAAAATTCTGGGATCTCTACTGCACATTTGGTTTCACTCTAACTGATTCATGCATTGCCTTCTTATGAGTTCTTGTTATGGACTATGACCCTGTCTCACATTTGTGCTTAGAATCCTACCCTTTCTGAGGCATGGGTGGAAGCCTCTATGATGCCATAACTCTTGCATTGTATGTGACTGTAAAACCAGTCATAGTTTTAGTGCTAAGATCTACCACCAAATTTGGGCAGCAGGCAGGCCCCTTGGACCCTTGTTATATTAGCCTCTGAGCAGCTGAATATTCAAACTTGGTGATGTGCTAATCCAGATGGCCCTACATATATCAGTGTTACAGCAATACTCTTCTCAAAACAGATAGTTTTGCACCCTTCAGTCTCCAGTGGGTTGGGTCTTGCTGATGTCTAAGATGCCATCAAGGGATCTTTCCTCTTGTCTCTGTACAAAAATTGGCTTCTTTGTAATGCTATGCTTTGTTTTAATTTGTTAAAGAGAATAAAAAATAGCTTAATAAACTGTTAGAAACCACAGAATTTCACTAAACTGATAGGAATTCAACAATGGTTATTATATTGTATATTTCTGTCTTCAAATTAGTTGCTCAGATTACCAGATATAACCATGCAAAGGGAAAGAATAAAGAGCAAAAAATATATATGCATACATACAGGCTAGCTAGAAGCAGTTAATGCTCAAATATCTTTTTTTATTCAACCAATTTTTCATGTAATACTAATCTTTCCAGCTACCATCTTTCCTTTATTTTTTTCAGGCACCCTATTTCTTGTGAAACTGCAAACTTTTCACATCTTGAACTTTGTTCCTCATTCTAAGTGTGCATCTGACTAAAAGTCGCCAAGAGTACTCATGCCACAGCCTGGATATTGAACTGCCTTGAAATTTCCTCCAGCATGTTTGTGTGCCACCTTTAATTTCAGTAACCCTTAAAACCTCAGGACAAAGGAAAAATTTAGAGAAATTTTCTACTGTAAGATAACACACATGACCTCTAGTCCATTTGCCTGTAGAGTCCATGTTATAAATTGAAACCATCTTAATATGGCTTTTATTATCCTTTACAACCACCTTGGAATATCATGTAGTAAGTCTTATTTTGGGGAAAATATGGTCATCGGGTGACCCCAATTGTAGTACTACTTTTCTAAGTAAGTTAAGTTGCATTTCAGTAGAACAAAATACTTGACTGACTTCCACAAGCTAAAGTAGAAGTGGTTTACTTTAGGTTACAATTTAAGTGATTTCAGTTTGTGGTTAGCTGGCTCCCAGGCAAAAGAAGAATGGCAATGTAACATGGAGCAAACTGCAATTCATGGTAATCATAAAGCAGAGAAAAAAGTGTGGAGAGGAACATGTGACAAAAATGAGCTCTTCCTGTTCATAGTCTTGATAACATTTTTCAACCAGGCCCCATCTCTGAACAGAACAGTCAGCTATGAGCTCATCAATGTACTATTCCACTGATGAGAATAGTGCATACCATATATCCCAATCTACTTCCGAAAGCCTCACATTTTGGAGGACATAATAGATATAAACCATAACACAGAACCTTACTTTTCCAAAGATATTCATAGAATGTACATTAAATACTGTAACATATTTTAAATTCATTCCTTCACTCATTTATTTATCACTCATATATTTTCTTCAGAATCTAATGTGCTTTTTAATGTATTTGGCACAGGGTCTCATTATGCAGCTAATATTCATACTGATCCTCCCTGTTTTCAGCCTCTCCAGCGCTGGGATTACAGGCATGCACCACTACGCCCAGGGGCTGGCTTAGCATGCCTGGGGTAGGGCCAGTGTGGCATGTGGTGCTAGGATCAAACCCCAGGCCCTGCACTTGTCTAAGCAGGCACTCAGTCCACTGAGCTATCTTGCCAGCCCTAATATGTGTTTTGCTTTGATTCAATATACTATCACATTTTCACACATTGTGACATTTTCATAATTAATTATTTAAAAGACATTCAAAAAAGAAATATTATTGCAATTCCATAATTGAAATGCAATGATAGAGGAGGGAAAATAAGAAAGGCAACAGTTTGTGGTCTACCATTTGAAGAAATTCAACAGAACTCTACAATGCAAAATAATATCAAGCTCTATAATGAAAAATAATATTTGATGTCTACTAATATCTTTGTAGGCTAAGCACATAAATGGATGGGTAGATGGAGGAAGAGTCTCCATGAATTGTGTGCATCTAGGAGAATGAACTGAAAACTAGAAGCTTAGAACCTTCTCTTTGATGGAAGAAAAACTTAAGTTGTGTTAAAAATAGGCCCCATGAGTAATTGATTTCATCTTTATCAGAGGTCTCATTATCTCTAGTTACAAACTGCATTTTTCATATGTCTATGAATTTTTCAAATTATTTAGAGTCTAACATCCAATATAATGAGCTAAATTATACTCTCTCCACTTCTATTTTCAGAAATATATTATTGTTGATTATTGTCAGTGAAGTTGAACATATGGTCCTAAAATTTCACTAAATGATTTTATACATTTTCTGTTTTATTACTATCCATCTGATACTTTGAATGAAGCAGCATATGGCAGTTAATTTTCTTTTGAGTCCCTCATGCACAATATTAAAGCAATTCAAAGCATCGCATATTTCAGTTGTCATTTATGGGTGAATTATATCTCTTGCAGTCTCTAAGTCGAGACACAGAACAGGACATAACACAGACTTAAGCATAATTTTTTTTTCTTGTTAGGAAGGATTTAGAGAATGTATTCAATATTATGTGAGCTTTCAACATAAACATTTAAGTGCTTTTTAATTATGTTATATACCACACAAAAATTAATAAGTATCATCTATATTTTAATACAAATGGACTTGATAGCCACTTGAAATAATATTTAAGTTTTTGAAAAATGCATTCATTATAATCATAGGTTCATGGCAATGAAAGAACCATGTAGGGTCATCCAGTAAATCCCTGTGCCTCTTTCAGAAAGAAGTTCTACAACATACTCTAATTCACTTAGCTAAGACTACCTAATTAACCCTCTCCAAATCTAGTGGCTTTCAATAAATAGCATATTACTGCTAATTATTCAAAGAGCCACCAATTTAGGGAAATCTTAACAAGACAGTTTTCTAGTTTCACCTGGGTTCACCCATGTGACTGGTTTTGTTGACTTTATTATTACAGTGATGGTCTAATATGACCTCACTTTATGTCAGGTAGTTAGTACTACTTACTAAATGTATGTGTGAAAATCTTTGTGGCTATTAGATATTGGATGTATTTCTCTTCAAATAGTTTTTCCTTTTCAAGAACACTATTCTACAACCTTAATGGTAGGATACTATTTCCACAATGGATAAGTTTTAATGTGAGTAAACTTAGAAGTGTCTATTTTTCTCATATTTGTTCATATTTCATGGCTAAAGCAAATTACATCACAAAGCTTTAAAAAGGGGAAACATATACTATCTCTGATGAGAGAGGTGGAAAATCCACTGTGCATGTAATAATGGAAAAATGTATCTATTAAGTATATCTCAGTCTCTGTTATTGTGGATCTATTTTTGGCCCAAATGTCTCCAATAGAAATAAATTTAGTACTCTCTTTAATCATATTTCAGATATGAATCCCTGTAGCTTCTATTCATTTATGATAGTTTTTCATCCAGGCATATAGCTACTAATATAGGTGCTAGCAAGCAAGAAAATAGTATCTTAAGTGTGAAATAGCTTAGGAAAATATAACGAATAGAACAAATGTTATTTTTGCTGCCATGAATTATTGCAATAGAAAGACAGACAATAAATAAGAAAACAATCTTTAAAGAGTATTTATGTCTTGAAGAAGTCAAGGCAACTGTGGGAGAATATACTAGAAATACCCAAACTAGTCTGGAACAAGGTACTAGGGAAAGCTTACTTGAACAAGTGACATAAGATTTACACATATAAAAAAATAAGGAAAAGAGCATTTTGGAGAAGAAGATATCAGACTAATTATACACACCTTTGGGAAGATCTTTTATTTCTTTAATGCAGAAAGAGCAATTCAAGTGCTAATTTTGTGTGATGCCAGTATATGATTGTAGGTAAGAGTGTAGGTAGGATATGATGTAAAAATATTATCTAAGAATCTATACGCTACTACGGCCATGGATCTGTTTCTTCCTCACTAAAACAGAGCTAATAATAATAGATGCTTCATAGATTGTTATGTGAATTTAGTATAATAATTTATGTACAGATATTCTATGTCTCTGGCACATGAAAATTGTAAATAAATCAAAATATTAGCTTAGCAATTATTTTATATCATTTTACTACTCTGTATTGTAATCTTTCTAGTTTATATTTAAAACATGGAATTAAGCTGAGTTTTCAATTTTCAGAACCAATATGGTATGAATTTACTCTTTAAAAATTAGTGAAGATCCAGGGGCCTGGCCTTAGCTCAGTTGTTTAAGTGGCTGCTTCCACAAAGCTGTCAGCCTCAGGTTGCTGTAGTTCGATCCCCACAACTCTCCAGCCAGCCAAACCAGCCAAACGTGCCAAACCAGCCATGAGGGCATTTGGAGCAAAATAAATAAA
>NW_004524835.1:1401846-1405868 GCF_000260255.1 Octodon degus | reverse complement strand
AGAGTGTTCCATCCAAACACAGTTGAATACACATTTTTCTCAGCTGAACATGGGTCATTTTTTAAAATAGACCACATATTGGTCCATAGGTCATGCTTAAGTATATGCAAGAAAACAGAAATTAACCCATGCATATTATCTGCCCAAGTACAATGAAACTGGAAATAAATGACAAAAGAAATGAGCCAAAAACCCTAAATACATGGAAATTAAATGACACCCTACTCAGCAACCAATGGGTCACAGATGAAATTAAACAAGAAATAAAACAATAGGTACAATTCAATGAAAATTCAAGCACATCTTATCTGGATTTATGGGATATGATGAAAGCAATTCTCAGAGGGAAATTCATAGCTGTGAACTCACACATTAGGAAAACAGAACAGGCACAAATAAATACCCTAGTGCTGCACCTTCAACAACTAGAAAAGGATGAGCAAATCAAACCCAGAGCCCAAAGATGGGAGGAAATCATAAAGATTAGAGCAGAAATTAATTCAATTGAGATGAAGAAAACAGCTCAAAGAATGAATGAAGCAAAAAGGTGGTTCCTTGTAACAGTAAATAAAATTGATAAGCCCCTAGCTAACCTCATCAAAAGAAGAAAAAAATTAAAATAGTAGCAATAAGGAATGAAAAGTGTGTAATTACCACTGACCCAGTGGAAATTTAAAAGATTATCAATAGCTACTTTAAGAATCTTTACTATCACAGAATAGAAGAAACAGAAGGAATGAACAGACTACTAGAAATGTACAAATTACCAAAATTGAATTGACATGATATAGTCACTCTCAGTAGCCCAATAACACCAATAAAATATGAGATGTAATAAAAAAAACCCTATCGTCAAAGAAACATCCAGGTCCGAATGGATTCACAGCTGATATCTACAAGAAATTCACAGAAGATGTAGTTCCTATATGCCACAAACTCGTCAATGAAATTGAAAGGGAAGGAATCCTCCCTAAGTCATTCCTGGAGGCAAGTATTATACTGATACTTAAACCAGGGAAAGATGCAACTAAGAAAGAGAACTACGGGGCAATCTCCCTCATGAACACAGGAAGCAAAAATTCTCAATAAAATCCTAACAAATAGAATACAGCAAATAATTGAAATGATCATACACCATGACCAGGTAGGATTCATCCCAAGGATGTAAGGATGGTTCAATATTAGAAAATCTATAAACGTAATACACTATATAAATAGAGTGAAAAGTAAAACCACACGATCATCTCAATTGATGAAGAAAAGGCTTTTGACAGAGTCCAACACTCATTCATGTACAAAGTCCTACAGAAAATTGGAATAGATGGCCTCTACTTCAATCTGGTAAAAGCTATTTATGAATACCCAACAGCTAACATAAATCTAAATGTGGAAAAACTGAAATATTTTACTATTAGATCTGGTACAAGACAAGAATGTCCTCTATCACCACTCCTATTCTATATAATTCTAAAATCTTTAGCTACAACCATTAGAGAAGAGAAATAAAAGGAATAATAATAGGTAAAGAAGAAGTTACATTATCATTCTTTACAGATGACATGATACTTTACTTGAAAGACCCAAAAAACTCCACCAAGAAGCTACTAGAATTAATACAGAAATTCAGTATCATAGCAGCATACAAAGTCAATAACCAAAAGTCAATAGCATTCCCCTACCTAGATAACAAACATTTTGAGAGGGAAATTATAGAAACAATACCTTTTAAAATAGCACTGAAGAAAATGAAATACCTTGGAATTCATCTAACTAAAGAAGTCAAAGATGTTTTCAAGGAAAATTACAGTACTGTTAAAAAAGAGATCGTAGAGGATTTCAGAAAATGGAAGGATATTCCATGCTTCTGCATAGGAAGAATCAACATTGTGAAGATGGGCATACTCCCAAAATTGCTGTACAGATTTAATGCAATCCCTATCAACCTGCCACCTATATACCTCACAGACATAGAGAAATCATTCCTAAAATTTATTTGGAACCAGAAAAGACCTAGAATAGCAAAGGCAATCCTCGGCAATAAAGACAAGACAGGAAGTATTACAATTCCTGACTTGAAATTATACTATAAGACTACTGTGATAAAATCAGCATGGTACTGGCAACAAAATAGACCTGAGGATCAATGGAATAGATTAGAATGCTCTGAAGCCTCTACAAATACACTCAGCCACCTTATATTTGACAAAGGCGCCAAACATACTCACTGGAAGAAAGAGCCTCTTTAACAAATGGTGCTGGAAAAGCTGGCTTTCAACATGCCAAAAACTAAAACTTGACACAGGTCTATCACAATGCAGTAAGCTAAAGTCAAAATGGATTAAAGATCTAAACATTAAAACATAAACACTAAATCTCCTGGAAGAGAAAGTAGGACATACTCTTGAAGACATAGGGGAAGGCAAAGAGTTCATGAACAAAAATCAAATCGCATAGGAAACACTGAAAGAATTAACAACTAGGACTTGCCCTTTTTTTTCTTATTAATTTGTGGTTTTATAGAGTTCAAGGAAAGTTGCAGGTATGTCTGCTTTTAAAAATACTAAAATTTTCTTTTATGCACTGTTTTCATACATATTGCATAGAATTTGGAAAGTAAACCTTCTAATATCATGGGATTAAAGACATACATTAAAGATTTGCATATATACAAACATATATGTAAGTATCTACTTTATTGTTTACATTGTTCAGATCTTCTAGTACTTTTGTGCTTGTACTATTTTTCTCTGGAAGTTAAATTAAAATCATAAAGTGGTAGACTATTTCTGCCTATTTTTGTATTGTGGAATTATTGCTTTATGGAAGTTGCTATTGTGGATATTAAGTATTTTGTGTTTATTGTGTACTTATGGTGATTTGCTTATTTAATGTATGTTGATCTGGATTCTAGTGCATTTAATATTATCTACTGCAATTTTCTTTTCTTGGTTTACCCTTTCTACACTTTTTTTCCATAATTCTATTGAGAAACAAATATCAATGGGACAGTTTCAAACCAAACTGGTAGGACAGTTCCAATGATTAACACATTGCATACATTCTTCCTAGTGGTTATTTGCTGTACAAGATGCAGACATGATGTCCTATTCACAAACACTATTAGAACAAATACTTCTATTGATTAACAGAATATAACTATATATCTATCCTAAACATTTTGAATACACAGATAAAAAATGGACATTCATCTGTATCCCCTTTTTTGTTTAGTTCCATTATTTGAATATTATAGGTGAATATTATAATTTGAGAATTATAGGTGAATACTAACTCAGCAAAACATACTAAAAGAGTCCAGTAGTACATGATAGTATTAGGACCTGCTGTTACTGAGAAGTTTTTGCACGTCAAAAGAAATTACCAACAAAGTGAAAAGACACCCTACAAATTTGGAAAAAACATGACAAATAAGTTCTCAGACTAACATCTGCTCTGTAGAATACATAAAGAACTAAAAAACACTGAGGCCCCAAAATGTAAAGACCCAGCCCAGAATTGGGCATCTGAGATGAACACATACTTCTCAGAGGATGAAATTAAAGAAACTAATAAATATATGAAAAAATGTTCCACAACACTAGCCATCTGTGAAATGCAAATTAAAACAACATTGAGATATCATCTCACTCCAGAAAGAATGGCTATCATAAAGAAATCACCCAACAACAAATGTTGCTTGTCATGACACAAAACTTGCTCCTGTGCTGTCTCTCGGGTAGATGATTGTTCAAAAAGAATGGGGTGGTGAATGAAGGCAGGAGAAAGGAAAAGGAATATTGTGGGACTGTCCTGCTTCAAGGTGGTATATGGTTAGATTTCTGGATTTATGTGTAAACATAAGAATTACAAAACTCTTTATGCCTACTTTTAAAATATATTCTAATTTTTAAGTGTGTTTTCTGTAGGGACTTAAAATTCATCATATCAATACTTGATGAAAAATACCTGTTCCATGTTATGCCTAAGATGTTTGATATTCAGACAGATAGTGAGGTTAAGCT
>NW_004524835.1:1384693-1401746 GCF_000260255.1 Octodon degus | reverse complement strand
GCAGACCAAAATTAGAGAAAAAGGAGGGCCATAAGGAAAGCCAACATTTTGGCCCTAGCCTTCCAAGGTCAATTAAGGTTCAGGACATATGGGAACTTGTACTATAACGTCATGTAACTCAGTAGTGTCCCAAATTTTCTGATTAAGGAGATTATGAGGCCAAAGAGGAAAGTGATTGATGATGTAGATTGTGTCTAAGGAGATTCACATGCAGAGAAAACGTTCTCTCTGGCTTTCACAGAGAGCACATTGGCCAAGCATTGGCCGTGACTCATCCACAGGGCGACACTGACAAGGGATCTACAATGTGAGGTACAGGATCTCAGGATAAATCCTGAGGGGATTTGACTGACCTTGTCAGATTCAAAAGCTACAACTCTTATTGCATAGGTCTTGCTTTATCTTGGTCTTAATCATCCAGCAGAAAAGTATTAAAAATGAAGTATAAGAAGTAAAGGCATGATGTTATGTTGAGCTGTAGGGGATTCAGTTCAACAATTTCTGACATTGTCAGTCAAGCAGAAGACCCAATACTATTATGCACTACTGGACTCTTTTTGAATGTTTTGCTGAGTTCACACACGTATAATATTCAAGTGACAGATGTAAACAAAAAAGTGGATACAATTGAATGTCCATTTTGTGTCTGTGTATTCAAAATGGTTAGGATAGATATACAGTTACATTCTCTTAATGAATAGAGGGATTTGTTCTACTAGTGTTTGTAAATAGGATATTATGTCCACATCTTGTACAGCAAATAACCACTAGGAAGAGAGTATGCAATGTGTTAATTATTGGAACTATCCTACCAATTTGCTTTGAAGCTGTCTTATTGCTATTTGTTTTTCAATAAAATTATGGGAAAAAAAAGAAACTAGAGTGAAGCCAGGTTAAATTGAGTCATGTGATATTCATGTTCATACAGTACCACCACAGTAAGATACGACTCCATGTTTTTCTCCTAACACCCCAACATTTTGCAATGTGATGCTAGTTTTAAAGAGGAATGGAGACAATTACTGAAAGAATATCTTAATCAAAATTTCAGGATTCTATTTGTGTCTGAAATGTTTGCCTTTCAGGTTATTCTTAAGGATCACTCATTCTAGTGTAATGGAAGAAAAATTATTCATTGTACCCAAATGAATAAACACAGACACCTCATTCTTTTACAATGAAAATTAAAGAGGTCTTTTTTTAGTGGAATCAAGGATTGAACTCAGGCCCTTGCACTTGCCAGGGAAGCACTTATTCCACTGAGCCATCTCCCTGGCCCCTTAAAGAGGTCTTTGACATTAAGAACCACCCTTTCCTAAGTGGGCAATTTTATTAAACTCATGATTTCTCTCACTTATGGACATTTCAGTGAAGCAACTACCCTCAAACCAGCAAACCTAAAGAAAAATTGATTAATAGCTATGAAAAATTCTCATTCCATTTATTTAAGAAATGTTGGTAAGGAATGCAAAGCAGAATGTTTAGTGAATGTTAAATAAGCAAGAATTTGGCTTCATAAAATGTATTAAACTGCTGAGCTGCAAATAAAAATGACCACAATGCAGCAAGGAAGTGATAAAATTTATAAATTCCCTTCTCCCTAATTGTTTGGCTCACATTCCCTTAATATGCAATGAAAAATGTCGTCTTTCCTCAGATAAGTTTAGGGGAATGGTAAATGAGGAGAATTCTCTACAGAAACAGGATCTTTAATTCCCTGCCCTTATCTGTCTCATACATTTAATATTGAGTGACAAATGTTAGCTGGTGTTAGTTTATACTGAGCAAACCCTGAAGCCATGAGGGATAGTGTTATGGTTTGTATCTAGATGTCCTCCCATTGCCTCATGTCCTCATAGGTGGGCTTTGGGGAGAAGATTGAATTATGGGTGCATGTTGAATGTGATTTTTGAGGTAAAGCCCTGCTCGCTCAGTGAGAGCATGGCCTGGAAGGGCATATTTCCCTGCCTCCTCCCTTTCTCTTGCTCTGCTTCACATCCCATGCCATGAGCTGCTTCTTCTACGCCACACCCTTCTGTCATGCTGCCATGCCTTGGAGCCAGCTGGCTACAGAGTGAAACCTCTGCAAACTGAAAGCCACAATATCCTTTCCTCCTTTAAGTTGTAGGTTTCTCTGCAACATGAAAGCGACCAAGACAGATAATAATTTAATTATAGTTTTGCTCTAATTCTAAGATTTAACATATGACCTAGCTTATAGTAGGCACTTACTACGATATGTATTATTCTTAAACCTGTGGAAAGCATTTCTTGGTAACAAACCCTACCTTCATTTATCCCACTAATATATGCTTTGTGGCAGAAATAGTTTAGTTGCTTATTGAACTCAGTTCCTTTAGCTGAGATACGTTCAATTTTTCCTTCAATGACTGAACTTCTTTCTTTCTTTTTTTAAATGAAAAAAAATACTTACATCTATTCATCAATAAAATGTAAATTGGAAGCATAATGTCAACATGCATCTATTACAAGGAATAAAATTGAATATACTGTCTTTTTGTTTTGAATGTCCCTTTATTTTTTTTAAATAATTTTATTGACAAATAGTAATGAAACAGTTTCAAAACCGATTACTGGCACAGTTTCAATAATTAATACATTGCATATTGTTGTCTTAGTGATTATTCATTGTACAAGATGCAAACATGATATCCTGTCCACAGACACCATTAGAATAAATCTCTCTATTCATTGAAATAAGAGAATATCTATCCTAACTATTGAATATACAGATACAAATGGTCCTTCAATTGTATCCCCCTTTTATGTTTAGTTTTGTCAGAGAAGAATAGTCCATTGTCATTTAAATATTGTAGGTGTGTGAATTCAGCAAAATATTCCAATATAGTCCAGTAGTCAATAATAGTAGTGGGTTTTCCATCGGACTAGCAATGACAAAATTTGTTGACTTGAGCCTTTCACAGTTCAGCATATTAATATGGCTTTACTTTTTATACTTTATTTTTATACTTTTCTGCTGGATAGTTAAGACCAAGATAAAGCAAGACCTATGTAACAAGAAATGTAGCTTTTGTATCTGATAAGGTCAGTCAAATCCCCTCAGGATTTACCCTGAAACCCTATACCACAGTTTGTAGATCCTTTGTCAGTGTTAGCCATGTGGATGAGACAGGACAATTGCTTGACATATTTCCTCTCTTGACATATTTCCTCTCTGAGAGAATGTTTTCTCACCATGTGACTCTCCTTAGGCACAGTCTATATCATTGATCACTTTCCTCTGTGGCCCCATCATCTCCTTGATCAGAAAATTTGGGACACAGCTGAGTTACATGATGTTATGGTACAGATTCTCCTATGTCCTAAGTCTTCACTGACCTTGAGAAGCTATGGCCAAAACGTTGGCTGTCCTTGCAGACCTTGTTTTTCTCTAATTTTTGGTCTGCAACCTTAGCTTGTTTATCCTTCAGAAGAGAAGATTATTATTACCCTACAACATAGGCAGTTGAGCTTAACCTCAATATCTGTCTGAATATCAAATATCTTAGGCATAACATGGTACAGGTATTTTTCATCAAGTATTGATATGTTAAACTTTAAGTCCCTACAGAATATAAAGAATAAATTTTTTTAAATTTGTGTGTGTGTGTGTGTGTGTGTGTGTGTGTGTGTGTGGCCAGCTCAGCCCACCAGGGGGCGGGGCTGGCTGGCATGTGGTGCTGGGGGATTGAACCGCGGTCCCTGTGCTTTGCTAAGCTTGTTCTAAGTAGGTGCTTTAGACCACTGAGCCATCTCACCAGCCCCTAAAGAATAAAATTTTAAAAATGTTTAAAAATAGGAATAGACAGTTACATATTTTTACACAGAAATTTTGAAATCTAACCATATACAGCATTGTAGCAGGACAGTACTATGATATTTTTTTCTTGTGTCTTGTTTTCATTTATTACCTCCTTTTTTAAAACAAACATTTACTTGAGAGACAGTGTGGCAGTAATTTGTATGGCATGACAAGCAGTATGTATGTATTTATTTATTTATTTATTTTTTGCGGAACCACGGATTGAGCTCAGGCCCTTGCACTTGCCCAGGAAGCGCTTATTCCACTGAGCCATCTCCCCAGCCCCCAGTATGTATTTAGAAGACCAGAATGACAGGCATTTCCAAGTATGACCCTAGCATTACACATTGCTATCTTCAGCACTGTATCTTAGTTCACAGCCATCAGCATATATAGTTAGTCAGGGTGAGAATCCTATCAATTAACTGATTAATTAATCAGTTAACTGATCATTTACAAAAATATGCTGAAGATTCTCAGGGTTGTTGCCTTACCCATCTTGTGCATATAAATGTATGGTTTTGCCCCTGTCATATTTCCTAGCTTTTTTCCTTGGCCTCTCTTCTTCTTTTTTTTTTTTAAACCCTGTATTTAGTACAGAGTCTACAGCCTTTCACTACACAGATTGGACTCATAGTGATCCTCCTGTTTTCAGCCTCCCAAACCTTGGGATTACAGGTGCATGCCACCTCACCCAGTCTCAGTCGCCATCTCAACACAGTCCTGATATGGGGCAGACACAACTTGCCAAAGATTGAACCCTGATCACTGCACCTGCCAAAGCAGGTGCTTTAGTCCAAAATGACTGAATTCTTGGTTAGCAGAATATAAATGAAAATAATACAAGCTATTTTCAGGCATAGCTTATAAAAATCTCTCATGCAATCTTGTCCTTTCTTTCTTGTTCATTTGCAGACTAGATGTTGCTTATTTCAGTAATCTCAAAACCTTTATTTTGAAGGGGGCAGAGCCTGGGTCTCTAAAAGTACGAGAAATATATTTACATAATGTTAAGCCATTGGTGATTCTTACTTTAACTGCTGCTGCAGCCAGCATTACTTTAACAGATACATATCTATAATCATTTCAATACATTATCATGCTTGTTCCATGTCTTCAATATTTTAATTATGGGTCGTATCATTTGTTAAAATGATATGCAATTTAAAAGTTGTTCTGTTAAGTTTAACTTATTTCTTTTATTATTTTTCCTTCAATTTTTTTAATCTTGATTTCCACCTTTTAATATTTAAACAGGCATTTACTTCATAGGAGGCCTACTGGTTAGCTCAGTTGTTTAAGTGCCTGCTTATGCAAATGTGTCAGGCACTGGATACCAGGGTTTTGATCCCCAGCTCCACATGCCTTACCAGACCTACACTTAAGTCAGCCTGAGCTAGCCAAAAAGGAAAAATCCTTCTCTACTATGGGTCAGCCAAATAGCCTGCCCTGCCGGTCCTGCCCCCAGGGCGCATTGAGGCAGCAATTGAGACTGGGTGTGGTGGTGCCCTCTCTTACAATTTTAACCATAGAGTGTTCATATTAATATTATGACAAATATTGAGGAGGATATCATACACTTTAGTGAAACTATTTCTCATATTAGTTACATTATCTCTAATGCTTTGCTTTGCAAATCATACCTTCTTCAGCCTCTTCAACCTTTAATCTTTGTCTCTTCAGTTTAGTGAAATTGACTTGTTTAGCTTGAACTCTCCCTGCCCTATCCTCAAATTCAAAAATGACCTTAGGCAGAAAGCTTGAATAATGTTATCAATATTATCTTGTTTATTTGCCTTCTCTCCGAGATCAAAGACCTATGAAATTGAAAATCACTATTTCATGTCTTTCATTCACTACTCTATTGTATATAGTGAAAGTTTAAGTCTAGGACTAATTATTTTTTCATGGCCAGAAGCAGAAGACTGAAGCTACTCTTTCCGAAGCTCTCAGTCACACCTCAGGAATTTCCACCTACCTCTTCACATAAAATCTGGCCCTCAGCTGTTCCTGTTTGATCAGAGGGTATATAGATAAACTCTAGTTGTCCTGCTCAACAGTATCTTTTTTTTACACAATCCTTTCCCTGCTCACCCTTCAAATAATAAGTATATTTAGTTGTCCTCACTGAGTGAGTAAATATTTGTTAGATTTTCCTTTATCTGAAAGTTATTTTGGTTTTCACATGGAAAATAAGACAATTTTCTCCACTTTTAAAGAACATACCTCAGGGCCAGCCAAATAGCCGAGCAGATTAAAGTGCCTGCAAGCAGGCTCAGGGGCACAGGGTTCAATCCCTGGGCCTGCCCTGCTGGCCCTGCCCCTGGGGTTCCCTGAAATGGCAGTTGAGACTGGGTGTGGTGGCACACACCTGTATTCCCAGCTCTTGGGAGGCTATAAACAGGTGGATCACTATGAGTCTGATCTAGTAGTGAGACCTTGAACACCCTGTAGACCCTTCCCTAAAAATACAAAAATGAAGAAAGAAAAAAAGAACATACCTCAGCCCTTTGTGAACTACATATATTAGTTTTATCCTATTCATTTCTCATTTGCATTATGAACCTTTAACTATGATGATTAAAATTAGGGCTGGGGATATAGCTCAGTGGTAAAAGTGCCTGCCTGGCAAGCACAAGGTTCTGAGTTTGATCCCCAGTTCTGGGAAAAACAAAATTATTGGTACTGTATAGGCCTTTTCAAAGAACTGATCAAGCAGTCCAAGGTTGTGTTAAAATTTTTCCTTTATTTTACTATTTTATTTTTATTTTAAAGTGTCAAACAGTAACAACAACATAGAATTTCAAAACAAGATGATAGGAATTTGACTACAGGAACAGGGGAGACTCACAACTGGTGGCAAAAGTGGCAAAGGGGTGAATTGAGGATAGGCATGGAGAAACATCGGAAGGATGCCTAGATCTTGGGATACCTGGGAACCAGATGGACCCTACTAAAAGTCAGTTGGATTGAGATTTTTCTCAGCAAAAGTTTCCTTGCCTAAAAATTGAAGGTTTTCATCCTGAAAACCAAGCTCTAGAAGATGGTAGCTCAGCAGCATAAGCACTCGCCTGGCAAGTACAAGGTCCTGAGTTCTACCCCCAGTACCAAAATAATAATAATAATAATAAATAATAATAATAATAATAATATAATAACAACCAACTTTGGCTATCAGGCTAGCTGATGTGGGTACAGTGCAGGGAAGATATTCCTATGGCAGCAGAGCACATCAAAAATGTCTCCATGACACCACATCCCAGTAACATTGTATATATTGTGCAATAATAAAGTCCAATACATGCAAGGGCTTCTAATGCCAAAGTGTCTCTTGTTGCTATGGAAATAACAGGACAAATGTCTGCTCAAGAACTTGTGGAAGGTGAGTTACAAATTCAGAAATCACCAGAGGCTGAGGTTTTGTGTATTGTGGAATACTTATTTGATCAGAGCAAGAAAAGAATTTCTGATGATGTTCTGCTCTTTTAAGGAGGGAAGGGAGTTGTTCCTGGGTTTCCATACCTGCTACCACTGTGTACCTCCTGCACATGTCTGTTCAGGAGAGTCTTTCCACTAATTTCTCAGATTTTGCTTCTCTTTCCCCAGATGCTTTCCAATATACCTCTTATATTATTTCTAGTACTCTCACTGAACAAGAGGGGAGAAGAAAACAAGTAAGTGGATATGTCAGTGTTATTGGAGAACCTTTTCATAGAAAAGTCCAAGTTGACAGATGAGTGAGCTCTCCTGAGTCTCAGAGCATACTAGTCTTTATCCCAGATCCTTTTTTATCCTATCCCAACCTGAGTTTTCACATGATGTTTTTATTCTATCAGTAAATTTAGAAAGAATGGCCAAATGATGGTAAGAAATATGAATATTTTCATAATTGATCTGTGATTTGAGTACTCTAAAACTTCAGGTACTGAAATAAATAATTCTACTGGAGATCATGGATTGTGTTTGTTACTTCAAGCAAGTACAGCTAGTCACCAAATATGGAACCCTTGAGTTCTCACAGGAATGATAAGAGATGCAGAAAATGCACAAAGTGAGGATACTGAATCCTTGTCTCCGGTTCACAATTCTAAACTTGTCCATGCTGAAAATGATGGCATCCTAGGGGCCTGGGAGATGGCTCAGTAGAATAATCACTTGCCTGGCAAGTACAAGGGCCTGAGTTCAAGCCCTGGTTCTGCCAAAAACAAAACAAAAAAACACAGTAATCAAGAGAGGCAGTATTTGTCTATGGCTGTACCACTCTGAATGTGCCCAATCTCCTCTAAAAATGATAGTATCCTGATGAATGGAGCACTGGATGGCCAAGTAGAACTGAGTCAGTGTAATGTTGAAACAAAAGATGACAAAGAAAACAGAGATCACATCAGTATTTTAGGCACTCGCTGCAAAGGTAAAGAAAAAACTGTAGCAGCAGACACTACTTATATTGCTGTCACAAGTGATTCAGGGAGTCACACAGTTCTTTCTCCAGATACTAATACTGAGATACTTTCTAGTGTCTTAGATCAGGAGGAAGCTATGGAAGTTACAGAATGCTAGCCTGAGCAGAGGACTTCACGGTCTGATGTAGAAAAGTTCCCTGAGATTCCTTCGGAAGTCATGGAGAGGCACCTAAAGAAAAAAATACACAAAATGTTGTATTGTACATTTCTCTGATTGAAACTCAGTTGCAAACATTCTGTCTTCAAAAGGAAAGTTCTAAAAAGGAATGCTCAGAATCTGGAAACTGACACCAGTGTATTGATTTCCCCAAGAAACTACCAACCCTTGACCAACATTCAAGACATAAGCATCAGGAAGCTTGGGAAGATCCTAGCTCAGAAGATTCAAGTGTTTTCTTTATAGATATAAAGAAGCCATATAGTTTGTGAAACTTTGGAGAGAGCAGAGAAATGCTCATATTCCCAGTTCTGGGAGGATGTTGATATAGAAATAGAATAATGTGCTGAGAGTAGGTTAGATCCCTAGGAAGAAAAAAATATAAAATACGAGAGAGATATGAAATCAGTGACTACAGAAAAGGAACGTGGAGAAGCAGATTCTGCACTGCTTCCTTTGCCTTAAGTGAAAGTAAGCGAGCCACTCAGATCTCACCAGGAGATTCAGCAGCCCCAATTTCAAGAGAAAACAGACAGTTCATTAACAGAAGACTCCAAAATGGCTGATGAATGCAGCTAGGCTCAGGTGACAAGGCCTAGAAGTTGAAGAAAGCCTCTGTCCATACTTTCCAGAGCTTCTGTGAAAATTTTAGTGAAACCCCATTTCATTTAACTTTGGCTGAAGAAGGTGAATCTGTTTCACCACTGACTGTTGAATCCCAACTCTACTGAGCATCTGAAATTGGAGCCCAAGTGACACAAGTGGTATTCCTACTGGCATTAGTAATTATCCAGACAACACCATAGCAACTGATGTCATGTTGGAAAACATGATAGAAACTAATAATGCCCTACTTGGAAGTGAAAAAGGTGATTCTGGAACTGCCCCAGAGTTGAGTGAAAACCTGTAAGAATAAAACTGGTCAGTACCGAACAGGAGTCAGTGAAGAGTCTTTGCCATTTAGCCTAGGAAAATTTGCAATTGATGAAAGAAAAAAAATTGTTCTACTGTTATTGCTGAGGCTGTTACCAGTCCCCAGCTCTTGGCTGTTTAGCTGTATCCATGAAGCCAATCACTAAGGTAAGGTTTGAGGTGAGACTCTTCCCCCTGCCACCAGCAGGGGGAACTTGCTGCATTTTCCAAGTACTAACAAAGAAAGAAAAACTGGAGAATGGGCAAAGGATTAGGTAAAGTGAAGTTCATGAAAGCTATTAGTCTTATTAAGGACCCTGCCTCTCCTGCCTTGAAGTAGAGGACCAGAAAAAAGACATCCAGGCCTCAAAAGCAGTGCAGATAACTGTAGGGGAAGGCCACAAAGAAGAATGGCATGCTCATCAGGAGAAACCTAATAGAACCTTGATTAGAAGGCCTATCCAAAATAATATAAAAATCCAGACCATGGCACATTCATTCTGAGTCTCAGAAACTCAGCAGCAAGAATATGTATGATCTATGTATGTTTATGAGCATGGCACCAGTGGAATGGAGCAGAATGCTGGAAAGCAGGATGCCATGGTGCAGACTGAGAAGGGTAGTGCTTAAAAACATATAAGTGCTCATGGGGATTATATAGAGTTATTGCACATGTAGCAAGAAAGAGTTGGATATGTCTGAACCTCCACATAGCCACGTTTTTCATTGCTACATGACAACAATCCATGAAGAGACCTAAGAAACCAATTGTACAATGTGAACAGGAAGAAAATCACGTGTCCCCTTCAAAGAAAAGAGTTCCTCTGGTGATGTGGGGAATATCAGCTCCTCTTTCAAGGAACCCAGCTTTCATGGCCCATCAAGTGGGACATGTCTCTCAATCTTGCAGAGCACTAGCAACTCAGTAAGAGGAGCCGAATCAGTCAAGGGGAAATTCAGTGTGACAAAACTCACAGATTTTGCTTTACCCAGCTCCTGAAGAGTGCCACAAAATGGAGTCCTAAACAAGGGGTCAGTTGAACAGGATTACCAGTATGTGAGCAGGAGTATGATCCAACAATTGGTGTCAGACAGGGAGGGAAGGTTCCAGTCACACCTCATGGGTGTGGGCAAAGGGAATGCCTGACTTCTCACACAATTGGAAGCAGAGAAACAGTTATGTCTGGTCCATCAGACACAAGAGACATTTCACCCAGCATGGAGTCAGATGACAAATCATGCACCTGCTCTTTGCCCCACATTCCAGATGTTATCAGAAGAGCAGACATAGATGCTACAGTTGGGTTGTAGTCACTCTGCAGTGATACCATACGAGGGCATTGATGACTCCTCTGATGGCATAGATGCCCCCTTTCCAGGGAACAGCCTTGTGAGGGTCTGTATTATAACTATAGCCATCCAGAGGCTATTTTTGTCCTGGAAAAATCACAGAAGATTTTGGAGTTTGGAAGTATATATTGCTTTTTGATGATGAGCATGAGTGTGATGTGTTGGGTAAAAAATTGTCTTATGTGTTCCTTTCTTACTGTATACTGACATGACTGGCCTCTTCTAGGATGACTCAGTATAGGAGTGCTGAAAAGGCATAGCAAAGAGTTGAGGGATCTTTATGGCAGCATTAAAAAAAGGCCAAAGAAAGTGCTAAAAGGCAAAGGCTGTCATCCTGTCTTTGGAACAAGGAAACAGACTGGAGAGTAGTATGGGCTTGCTTGATCCATGGGAAGCAGTGACATTCCTCACAAAGGTGGCAGATACTGATAGCAATTTAAACAATTTGGTGAAAGGGAAAAGGGAAGAACACATTAACATCAGCTCCCCAGCCACTCCTACTGCCCCCAGCAGCAGAATCGCAGTCCCTACCTGAGAGATCACAGAAAGTCCTCTGGGCTCCCTGGGAGTTCTATCAGGCAAAAGAAAAGTTATCACTTTGTAACCAGCTCCCTTTACCTCTGGAGTTCTTGTGTGCCAATGAATATTGAGGCTGACAAAACAGCAAGCAGCAAGGGTTGGGAAATGGCCAACCAAGTGTTTATTAGAAAGAATAAAGGAAGAGGGGAGATCAGTTGTTGGGGAGGGGTAACAAATCCACAAATGTTTAAATTCATTTGCCTTTTTATACAGTTTTGGGATTCATGTACATGATAAAAGGCAGGGATGCCTCTCAGTTGCAGCTAGGCCTTTGATGTCTAGAAAGCAAGCTGCTTCATTTGCATTTTACTCTCTTCAAGGTCTCTGCCTTTTGGTTAGTGACCTGTTCTTTGTCCCTTGCATTCCATTAGACCCTGATGGTCAGTTTGTTTTAATTATTTTGGCCTTTTGGTATGTTAACTCACTTTTAGCCTACTTTAGGTTAACTATTCAGGATCTGTACCCTATCTGCATTACTTCCTGTGTCTGTTGGCTTCAACTTCAGAAGATCAGGCCCCTCCCAAAGGAGGCTGCAAGTATTCCACTTTAAACACTGCATTGGAATCAGGAGAATTTGTGAGTCCCTGCAAAGAGTAGAGATAACACAGGTGAGCCCTCTGTCTTACAAAAGCAGAGGGGGCCTTTGCCCCTCAACGAGACCTTGTTTGCAGGATATGCCTTTTTCCACATCATGGCTACAGCAAGTGACAAGTTAGACAGTTGTTCAAAACTACCACATCTTCCTACAAGAATGAATAAGGAAAGGGTGCAATTTTTAGAAATTCCTTCTTTAAACAAGTAGGACACAGCATTCCTGCTTCTAGCTTGATCCGGCGAAAATCTTGAAGATTTCAAAGAAGTCCAGTGGAACATGGCCTACCAGGGTCTGCTAATTGTTGATCAGCACTGTGGAGCCTGGAAGTACTTTTTGTGCCTTTCCTGTGGGGTTCTTTGTGTGTCTCTTGTCTGGGTCCATGACAGTTGCCATGTTAATGAGTCCCAAAACTACTGTAATAATCAGTTGCCAGCTGTGTACAGCCTTGAGAAATAAAGGATTTTGGCTTGGCATCCTCATGAAAACCCTTCCCAGCATCTGAAGATAAGCTTGGTGTAAGATCATCAGCAGAACTCGCTGGAGCTCTTGTCTGAGTTCTTCAGGATTTGGGGAGAAGGGCAGCCTCCTGGAAGGGACACCATTCAAGTGTCCATAGCAAAGATATTTCTTTAAGTATATTTGGTGTGGTGGTGATGAACTTCTTGTGCTTAGCTTCAGTGCGAAGAGGGCATGGTGAAGCATTCCAGCTGCTTATGGAGTCACAAGAGTGTGTGGTCTAGGGCCTCATTATTAGAGAAAGAGTTGAAGTAAAATAGGATTCAAAATACAAACACGATAAGGTTTCTTACTAATGACACTTGGTCTTTCTGGTTTAATTCCCTATTATTTAGGAGACTGTTTTAACCAGGTTTTAAACTTATCTGAGGTAGAAATGGATTCTTTATGTAGAACACATACAGAATGTTTTGCCGGATTTTCATGATAAATATTAAATCTTTTTGGTTTTTAGGCAAGTTATTTTTTAAGTCCTCTAACCCACAATTTAGGATTGTGCCTTACATATATGAACCAATAAAATTAAGGGTCATCATCAAGTTTTACCATGTCATAGGGGTATTATCCGAAGCTTTGTATATACATTTATTCCTTTGACCCCTATGAAATTGTTTTATTGGGCTTTTGGCACATGCTTGTGAATTTGTATATGTGCGTGCTTAGTAATTTTAGTTGGTGATTTACCTAAAACCAATTTATAGTATCACCATTTAGTGTTGTTATCCCAAAAGGAAGCTGAGATCCAAGAGATAAAACATATCCCAGCTCATCTATTAGTCAGGAGCTGGAATTAGAACACAAAACTTGATAAACTGAAACTCTGAAGATTAAATGAAACTCCCCATTTCTCCTGAAATTCTTGATCAAAATAACACAACCTATACCCAACACTGTAGTACCATTCCCCAAACAATCACACTACCCCAAAATCATAAATTCACTTATTATATGTGAATTACTAAACTGTCATAGGTTCCTTATTACACTGTTTTTATAGTAGTTTCTATTGTTGTGCAACTTACAAACAAATTATGTTATTATAATAACCTCCAATGTTAAAAATTGAGGACCTATGCAGCTGGCCTAATGATCAATATTTCCTAAAAAAGTTTCACTCTAATTTTTACTTTACCCAAGACATTTTATTAATATTTCATGGAAGGCATGCCTCACTCTTGTATAGGCAATGGGATATACTTCAAATAACTAATTAGCTAATTAACTATTATAAAAAATGTAGAAAATAAATGAAGAAATAATAAGAAAAGAAGACAGCAAAATCTCCTTTTACTCCTAAATCACTCCTTACTTCAGAGAATCAGGGAAATGCCTAAGATACTAGTCTGCTTTATGTGGTCATTCTGACTTATTGCTGAAAGCCATAGGTTTGCAGAATTGCCTTTTGATCGCCCACGTGGAAATACATTTGTTTATTGTCTGGCTCTTTGAAGTTGAGAATTCCTCATTGCATTTTAGAAAGAAACAAGTCATATCATAGTGTGTTCTGTGGCTTAGAGAAGATTTACAGTGCTGTTCTGCAGATGTTCCAAACTTTGGAACCCTCTGTTCACAATCTTGCTTTCTCCTGATAATAGTGAGCTGATAGTGGCAAGCTGATATTTCCAAAGAGATAAGAGACCATCACCTCAAAAGCTATTAAATAAAATAGAGATTCTGAAATAATACAGTGACACCCTAGCCAGTAACTCACACTGTCTCTTTTGTGGAGATCCTAAAACAAGTAATATTTTTGGCACAAATTTTACTTTCTTTAGATTCTGAAAGAAATACCAGGAATCTACATATTTTCAAGTAAATACAAATGTTCGCCATGTTATAGTGTGAGTACTAACAGATTATTGATGCAAATGTCTCTGTTAATTCAAAAATTAATGTCTTCTTAGTGCCATTTAATTTGGGCAATAAATTAAAACATTCCTTTTCAGTGTTCATGTGCCTCCCTTTGCTTAAAATAGAAAGGAATCAATGTGAAAGTCTTACTTCCTCATTCTGTTTTGGAGTACAATTGCGAACACTGCATTAATTACTTATTTCCATTTTATTGAAACATACAAAAGTATATCTCAGTGCTGAATTAGAACATGAGTAGTCCTCTCCCTGTTCTGTCACAACAAAAAAAAAATCTTTTTGACAGTGCATATAACTTTGAATAACACAGGGTACTGAAAAAATGTGATATGCTTTCATGGGAAATAGATGTGAATTCTAAAATTATTTACTTCCCAGGGATCTGCTGTGCATTTATTTATTCATTTGTCTCAGAAGAAAGAAACATACATAGTAGTGTGTTCAGAGCATTTTATTTTTTATTTAATATGTGTACTTATTTAAGACATTTACTCATTCAAAATGGGAAATTTAGTTCTTTATCTTTCAAATTCACAAATCACGAAACTTCTACTACCCTTCTATTATCTGCATCTTGATGTGGGTCAAAGATATAATCTGTGGTGCCAAAATATCGGGACTCAACTCTGATTTTAGTTATTGGTCCTGTGATCTTTAGCAAGTCATGCCATTCCTTTGTGTCTCGGTTTCTTTTACTGAAAAGTGGAGATAATAGTAGTACACATGTTTACAGTACTTTCAGTAAGTGAACATACGTAAAAGAACTTAGTATATCTGCTAGACAATAGTCACTAAGCAGGTATTATCTCTCACAATATTCTTTACCTTGTACTGTACCTTTATTCCAGAACATTGGCAAGATGAGGCAACTTTTTGATTGACCAAAATGAACAAAAGGAATCTTTATTCACTCTGCTTTCATGTTTCTGTCTCAATTATTATTTAAGCAAAGGCAAACTTGGTTAATAATTATGTTTCTGTTCTGAATTCTGTGTCTGCACTGAGATGCAATGAATATTTATGTATATGAATATAAAGGACAGCTTCAGTTTGGTTTCATAATTCCCCAGAAAATGCAGTTTTGATTCAAGCTTTATATACTTTCTAAAATATAAAGATTCTTTTCAGATCAAGTAGGAAGTAGTTGACATTATCTTTCAGAAATGCTCTTATCACAGTCTTTTTCTATGTACTAAACACATTTTACATGTGTAATGAGATAGGGGTATTAGTGACATCTGTTACTGCTTAATCAGATACTAGCAATAATAGCAAATAATATGAGAAAATGGATTTAGGAATGCTAAGTTTTCATTAAATCTGTTTGCCTCAATTTTTGCTACATTTTTCCATAAGTTGCATTCTATCTCTTGGTAATGTTTTAATCCTTGCTCAGAGCAGACATTTACCTTAATTTTACATTGCATCTTATAGCCCTCAGGCCATTGAATCAGAGCATCTTCTAATTTTTGCTCATAAATCAATGTATCTTTATCACATTGCTGAAATCTTCGGTTTTTAGAGTTCAGAAAGAAAATATTTCCCAAAATTATGGCCAGTTAGTTAAGTCAGATGGTTAGAACGTACTAATGATGTCAAGGCCATGGGATTGATTCTTTCTCTTTTTTCTATTTTGTAGTGTAGACTGGCCTTGAATACACTATGTAGCCCAAGCTGCCTTCTAACTCACAGGTATCCTCCAAGTGCTGGGATTACACCTGTGTGCCACCATGCCCAACCATTTTGATTTTTCTAAGTGATAATTAAATTTGTGTTTTTACACCAGAACAGCTCTTCCACAGATGTATAAAACTAACCAAAAGAGATTCATTGAGAGGTTAGGCAGAAACCCATCTCCATATTAAACACACAAAAATAAGCAATAATTACAAAAATATACCCAGAGAGACATGTGACAAATTCTTAATATCTTTGCTTATATAATCATCAACTCTAATAATGCTGGTATCACTGTCTGGTTATTTTCTCTTGTATATTTCTGGATCTCTTGACTCCTCTCCCCTAAAGTATCGCCTGCTTGTGCAAAAAAATCTCTGGAAGTATCTCAAATGTGCTTACATATGGTATACTCATATTCATCCACTTCAAACCCCCAAAAGACATAAGCTGCTACTGTCAGCTTGTGCTACCGTGATTCTTGCTTAGGATGATTGTTATTTTGTAGTACTGGGGATTGGATCCATGACATTTATACTGAGTTACACATCTAACCCTTTTTATTTATTTATTATTTTTTGTTTTAAGAAATGTTCTTGCTAAGTCACTAAGTTGTCTCATCTGGGCTTTAACTTTTGATCTTTCAGCCTCAACCTCCCAGACTGTTGGGATTATAGTGTGTACCATGACCAAAAATTGACTATTTCTTGTTTCTCCAAAGCAGCAAACCTGTGACGATCCAATGCAACCCAAATACCTGACATTCAAAATTAAGGAAGGCCTATTTAGATGTCATTGTATCACCGCCACTGGGTAAACACGGAACAGTGCCACTTGGCCCACTATTTATTCCACGTGTCATGTGGGTACTGAATGAGTATTTCTTTTAATTCTGTATTTTTTTATTCCCATTATAAAAATAGCTTTTTGGTTTTGGCTTTCAACCTTGGCCTCCATGGAGCTCACATCCCAATCTTAAGGATTAAATGGGGTACCCAGTACCATATTGACTTCATCCCACTTTAATTGCTCAGGAAGTTATGAAAAACTTGGGCAACAACATCATTCATCCTTCACCCAACATACAAACTATTTCTACCCATTAACTATGT
>NW_004524835.1:1383207-1384548 GCF_000260255.1 Octodon degus | reverse complement strand
CCACCATTCCCAGTCTGAATTACCATCTCAGCACTCACTGGGGGTGTGGCCAACATGGCAGGCCCAGGGATTGAACCCCTGGCCCCTGAGGCTGCTTGCAGGAGTTTTACTCCACTGAATTATTTGGCCAGCCCCTCTACCAGTTAACTATAGCTGTGAAGACTTACATAAACTTCAGCAGTTGAGGGATGAAGGTTCAAGCTGAAAGTTGCACTGATATTTGAAAAAGGAAAATTCAAAAAGTATTGAGAAGACCCTGTTTTCCTGGAATACAATACTGTCTTGGTTACTTTTGTCTCATTGCTAAGACAAAAATACCTGACACTCAAAATTAAGGAAGAAAAGATTTACTCAGTTCATGGTTTGTGGAGGTTTCAGTCCATAATCGCTGACTCCAATACACAGTGGCCCTAGAGGGCAACTGTTCATTCCAGAGGAAAACAATGAAAGCAGCAAAAGCAAAAAGGGAAGAATTGCAACAGAGAGCAAGCCTCTTTCCCTTATATTGCATTCAGGCTATCAACCCCAGAGTGAGTGTAGCACTCACACTTATAATCCCAGCATTGGAATATGAGTCAATAAAAAAACTATAGAAGCCCACTTCATGATTGTATGAATCTTCAGAGGGGCACCTATGTACAAACCATAGCAGGTATCTTAGAATAAAACACACACCACACTTGAATTTCAAGGAAACAGTAAATACATTGATTCCTAATAATGGCCCACATCTTGTATCCCTATCAACTCTCAGCTATTGACTGGATTTCTGAACTTCAGTCTTAATGTGTCCTTTCATTTAAGTTATTTGATCTTTACACAGAAATTTCTATGGAAGAAACAGTGAGTTGCACAACTAGCTGTCATTTATAGTTGAGTATTATATGAAGGTATTGGACAGATTTTAATAGGAAAATAGCAAGTAAAAGTGAAGGCCATCGAAGGTAAGTAGAGTATGGACTCCAGAGAGGGAAAAGTGATAAAGCCAGGTAGGCTGGGAGAATGAAATGAACCTTTGTGGTTGCATAGTGGAAGGAGCAAGAATTTCACTGGAACAGTGCTTCTTAGGCAAATGTCAGACATTACATTATTCATCCAACATAAGGAAGCAATATTTCTTGTTCCAAATATTATTTTGTTGCCCTACAGAAGAACATTTTAGGGCAGTGATATAGCTCAGTGGTACAGCACCTGCCTGACAAGGGCAAGGTCCTAAGTTCAAGTCCTAGTACCCCCCACCAAAATAAGGATATTTTGTGCCTCTTATTTATAGGCATTTTTCCATTCTTTCATCTTCGTCTTATTTATTTATTTATTTATTTATTTATTTATTTATTTATT
>NW_004524835.1:1381890-1382988 GCF_000260255.1 Octodon degus | reverse complement strand
TTGACTTTATAACCTGCTATGCTACTGAATTTCTGTATTAATTCTAGTAGCTGCTTGTTGAAGTTTTTTGGGTCTTCCAAGTAAAGTATCATTTCATCTGCAAATAAAGACATATTTAACTTCTTCTTTACCTATTCTTATTCCTTTTATTTCTTTCTATTGTCTAATGGTTGTAGATAATGATTCTAGAACTATATTGAATACTAGTGGTGATAGAGGACATCCTTGTCTTGTACCAGATCTAAGAATAAAAGATTTAAGTTTTTCCCCATTTAGGATTATGTTAACTGTTGGGTTTTCATAAATGACTTTTACCAGATTGAAGTTGAGGTCATCTATTCCAATTTTATGTAGGACTTTGAACATGAATGAGTGTTGGACTTTGGCAAAAGCCTTTTGTGCATCAATGGAGATGATCATGTGGCTTTTAGTTTTCACTGTATTGATATAGTGTATTACATTTATAGACTTTTGAATATTGAACCATCCTTGCATCCCTGGAATGAATCCTACCTGGTCATGTTTTATGATCTTTTTGATGATTTTCTGTATCCTATTTCCTAGGATTTTATTGAAGATTTTTGCATCTATGTTCATGCGGGAGATTAGCCTCTAGTTGGCTTTTTTAGTTGCATCTTTCCCTCGTTTTTGTATCAGTATAATACTTGCCTCCAGGAATGATTTTGGGAGGATTGCTTCCTTTGCAATTTCATGAAAGAGTTTGAGGGGGGTAGGGACTACATCTTCTGTAGCGTTCTTGTAGAATTCAGCTGTGAATACATTTGGAAGTGGACTTTTCTTTGTCGGTAGGTTTTTAATTACATCTCATACTTCATTGGCTGTTACTGGGCTATTGAGAGTGCTTATATCTTGTCGATTCAGGTGTGGCAATTTGTACATTTCTAGGAATCTGTCCATTTCTTCTGTGTCTTCTATTCTGTGAGAGTAAAGATTCTCAAAGTTGCTATTGATAATCTTCTGAATTTCCACTGTGTCTGTGGTAATTACACCCTTTTTATTCCTTATTGCTTGTATTTGAATTTTTTCTTTCCTCTTTTTGATGAGTTAGCTAGGGGCTTTTCAATTTTATTTAATTTT
>NW_004524835.1:1380695-1381191 GCF_000260255.1 Octodon degus | reverse complement strand
TTGCTCTATCCTTTGAGGATAATGGGGTGTTAAGGTCTCCTGTTAAGATTGTGGTATTGGATATTATATTTTTCATGTACATTAACATTTGCTTTATATACTTGGGTGCTCCTGTTTTGGTGCATATGTATTTATGATTGTTACCTCTTCTTCTTGAATTTTACCCCTAACCAGTATATTGTGACCTTCTTTTTTTCGCTTTATCATTGTTGATTTGAAGTTGAGACTGTTTGACAATAGGATTGCTACACCTGCTTTTTTCTGGGGTGCTGGGGCTTGTAGTATTGTGTTCCATCCTTTGACTTTCAACCTATGTATGTTGTTATGTTTTAAAAGTGTTTCTTGTATATAGTATATTGTTGGATTTTGTTTCCTAATCCACTGTGCCAGTCTATTTCTCTTAATTGGTGAATTGATTCCTCTAAATTGATGGTTATAATTGAGATGTATTGACTTATGATTGACATGTTATTTACCTGTTGTCGTTACTACTTTT
>NW_004524835.1:1377665-1380039 GCF_000260255.1 Octodon degus | reverse complement strand
AGGTGATGGATTATTTTTTCCTGCATCCTAGTTGTTTTTAAGAGATCCTTTCTTATCTTTTCTCTAGTTGCACCAGCGTCTTCAAGATCTGAAACTCTGTCTTCACTTTCACTTTAACAGTTTTGCAAGTTTGTGATGGAGATTTTAATTTCCTCTATATCTCTTTGACTCTGGTTCATGCAATCTGTTTCTTTCCTGTGTTTCTCCTTCAAGGAATCTGTCATTTTCCTAATCTCCTCTATTTCTTTTTATCAATGTTTTCTTTAGAAGCAGTTATAAATTCTTTTACTGCAGTGGTTTTTTCACCTTAGGTTTCCTCCCTGTGTTTCTGTAGTTGATTCTTTCCTTCAGATGCTGTGAGTTCCGAGAACTCTTTTTTTATTTCTGAAAAGAATTTCGCTCTGAGTTCCTCTATAACTTTCTGCTGTTGCTTATTTACTATGGATGCTATTAATTCGTACACTTGAGCTGAGCTAGTGTCCTCTGCACTTGTTCTTTGTGAGCATTGGGTTTCCTCCATATGTTTCTGCATTTGATTCTTTACTGCAGATATTATTAATTCAGGGATTTTTTTTTTCATTTCCAATCTGAGTTCTTCTATACTTTTCTGCAGCTGCTTCTTTATTTCAGAAGCTGTTGATTCATTGCTTTCAGATGTGTGATTCCCAATTTGTTCTGTGTTATTGTCCTCTGCACTTGTTTTGGGCGGGCTTGGGTTCTGAGATTGTATTTTGCTCCGTTTCATTGTCATTTCATGTAGCACTGTCTTCTGAACTTTGTTGTAGATCTTTGTTGCAGTTATAACCTTAGTACCTACTGAAGTTCAGGTGCAGATTTACAAATTTTGGATTTATCCAGCTGTGCCTATTTCGGGTCTTGCTGCTGTGCTCAGCTCCTTCTTGCTGCTGCCCTTGGGGGTGAACGTCTTATGTCCCTTTGGCAAGATATTCTTTCCCTGGACTACCTGGGTTGTTCTGTCCCCTACACTCTCTGCAGGGATTGCTGCTACAGGCTTTCACCCCAGGCCTGTATGCCAGGCCTGAGCTGAGTCTGGAGGGAACAAGGTGGAGTAGGGGGGAGAAGCAGCTCTCCCACACACTCACTGGACCTGGACTAGGAATGGATCTGGGGGTTCCCGGAATGGGGCAGAAATTCCTACTCTGTGGGTTGGGTTTGGAGGTGTACTATGGAGTGATGGGGTTGGGGTATCCCAAGAGTGTGAAAGAGGGTGTCATCCCTGCTGTGCCTGGGCTGGGACCAGTAGGTCACACCAACACATGGTAGGAGGAAGCTCTCCCACACACTCACCGGGCCTGGTCTAGGACTGGGTTTTGGGGTTCCTGGAAAGCAGCAGAAATTCCTACTGGGCAGGCGGGGTAGGGGAGGTGCTGAGGAGTGTTGGGTGGCGTCCCAAGGGTGTGGAAGAGGGTCTCACCCACGCTGCGTCTGGGCCAGGACCTGTAGTTCCTGCTGGCACAGGGTAGCTGGAAGCTCTCCCACATACTCACTGGGCCTGGGCTAGGACTGGGTCTGGTGGTTCCCGGAACGCAGCAAAAATTCCTACTCGGCAGGCTGGGTGGGGGAGGTGCTGCGGACTGGTGCGGGGTGTCCCAAGGGGGTGGAAGATGGTCTCACCCATGCTGCGCCTGGGCTGGGACCAGTAGGTACCATTGGCATAGGGTAGCCAGAAGCTCTCCCAAAACCTGATGAGTGTTTTATCTGTGAAATGGATCATATGTCTTCTGAATTTATTTTCTTCATGAGTTTTAATTTCCACTTCTGAACAAAATACACAAGAAATTATTTTACTTTTAATAGACTGATGTCTTGTGGTTGTATATCTGTATATTTTTACCTTTGTAGCTCTTTTATATACTATAAATTCAGCCTTGCTCACCTATGCAGTCAGTATTGCCATGCCTCACCTTCTGTCTATATTTGTACTGAGAAAATGATAGTTAATTGAATCACTGTTTCTTTTGCTTTGCCAGGTTTGAATCGGTGCCAGATTCTCTTTCCAAGATACCACTGATCACTTGCTGTCAGCAAGGGAAAAGAAATGGGGCAAAGAAATAAGTAAGAGGACAAGTTGCAGGTAGTCAGGAGAAAAATGTGATTATGGAACATGTTCCACAAATTAAGCAATCTGTGGAGACTAATTTGGCTGGTAAAGATCTTTAAAGTGTCATATCAGCTTTCAATCTGATAGCTGCCACCCTAACTTGGCTTTTAATGATTCCCATGAGAATAGAAGGGAGGAACAGCCACTATGAATGGAGAATACATAAGGGAAAGTAAAGCAAAGTGCTTTGGTTACAACAGTCTGCTTAGGGAAATGAAACTATTGTGTTGGTTATTCCATGACTAGAATATA
>NW_004524835.1:1367767-1377565 GCF_000260255.1 Octodon degus | reverse complement strand
TCTTATTTATTTATTTATTTATTTATTTATTTATTTATTTATTTTTGGTGTCTGGCTCAGCCCTGGGGGTGGGGTGGGGCTGGTGTGGCATTAGGTGCCAGGGATTGAACCAAGGTCCCTGTGAGCTTGCCTGAGCTATCTCACCAGTTCTCTTTCTTATTTCATCTTTACTCCTATCTTATCATTGCAAACAACAAACCAAAAATATTCAGTGATTTCACCGTAAACTGGTCTTCCATGACATCAAATAAGAGCAGAAGAAAAGGACACAGAGTCCAGAATAAAGGCCTAGTTTTCATTAGCAAGTGCTCCGTGTGGCCTCATAGTTTTATTATATACCTGAGTGAAGTAGACTACATTTTTATTTTTATGACATAATGAATGTTAGCTTGTCATAATGCACTTGATCCAGAGAATCCATCATCCCTAAAGAAATTCAGCTTTGGGGGGCTGGGGAGATGGCTCAGTAGAATAAGCGCTTCCCTGGCAAGCGCAAGGTTCTGAGTTCAATCCCCAGTTCCGCCAAACAAAACAAAACAAAACAAAACAAAAACAAAAACAAAAAACAAAAAAAAAGAAATTCAGTTTTAGATACTTGAAAGAAATTTTATTCTCTAGAAAAAATGAAAGTACAAGAAGGTCTTCCCTATGTAATAGCCCAAACACGAACCCTAGGAGCAGTTCTTGTATATGAGATTACTCAGAGAGACAAGACACTTTCACACTGCACAGCCCTTGAGTTTCAATGCTTACCACTTTTTATTTTAAAGAGAGAAAAAATAGAGACAGCAATAAAACAGTTTCAAAACAGGTTAGTAGAGGAGTTTCAGTAATTAATACATTGTGTTTGTCTCCATAGTAGTTACTCAAAGTATAAGATATAGACATGATATCTTGTCCAAGCAATATTAGCACAAATTTCTTTTCAATTAACTAAGATAAGCTAGCTGTATAACTATCTTTAGTATCTTGTGTATAAATATAATTTTTCTTTTTCTCTTTCTTCCTTTCTCTTTTCCCCATCACAGTTTGTCCTTGCTTTTGAACAGTTTATTCCCAATTCACAATATCTGTTGTGCATTTTGTATCTTATTTTATCATTTAGCTTCTCATATTAGTGGACAATGTGATGTTTGCATATGTGCCTCTGATCTATTTCACTTATGAGTATGATCTTAAGTTGTACCCATTTACTTATAAAAGTCTCAAGTTTATCCTTCTTTATGACTGAGTAGTACTCCATTATATAAAAACACATCTTTTTTTTTTTATCTGTTCCTCGGTGGATGGCATTTCGATTGTTTCCAAGTTTTAGATATTACAAATTGTGTTGTTATAAACAAGAGTGCACATATTGCTGTGGCATGATGTTTTGAATTCTTCTTGGAAGATACCCAGAAAGAAAATGGCTGGGTTGAATGGGACATCTAATCCTAGTTTATAAAGGAATCTCAACACTGATATCCACAGTGGTTGCATCAGTCTACACTCCTACCAACAGTGGAAGAGGGTTCCTTTTTCCCCACAGTTCCCCTGTAGCATTTGGAATTGATTGAGTTTTTGATGGTGGCCATTCTTTCTGGGGTGAGATGAAATCTCAGTGTTATTTTGATTTGCATCTCTGGAATGACCAATGGTGTTGAACATTTTGCATGTATTTATTTGCCATTTGTGTTTCTTCATCTGAGAAGTTTATATTCACCTAAAATTATTATTTTTATTAGGTCTTTGGATTTGGGGAGTCTGATTTTTTTTCAAATATTTACACATTTAGACACAAGTCTTTTTTTCTGGAAGAAGTCAAATTATCATTATTTGCAGATGACATGATATTCTATATAGAAGACTCCAAAAATTCCACCAAAAATCTTGTAAATTTAATATCCAAATTCAGTCGTGTGCCAGGATACAAAGTCAGCACTGAACAATCAGTAGCATTCCTGTACACAAGCAACAAACTTATAGAGAGAGAAGTTAGGAAGAGCACACATTTCACAATAACATCTTAGAAAATGAAATACTTAGGAATCCATCTTTTTTCCCATAATTTTACTGAGAAACAAATAGCAATGAGACAGTTTCAAACCAAATAGGCAGGACAGTTTCAATAATTAACACATTGCATACACTCTTCCTAGTGGTTAATTTCTGTACAAGATGCGGACATGATATCCTATTTACAAACACCATTAGAGCAAATCCCTCTATTCATTAAGAGAATGTAACTATATGTCTATCCTAACCACTTTGAATACACAGATACAAAATGGACATTCATCTGTATCCCCGTTTTTTGTTCAGTTCTGTTATTTGAATATTATAGGTGTGTAAACTCAGCAAAATATTCTAAAAGAGTCCAGTTGTCCATAATAGTATTGGGTTCTCCGCTTCACTGGCAATGTCAGAAATTGTTGACCTGAGTCCCCTACAGCAATCTTAAAAAGCATGTAAGAGATCAACGCAGTGAAAATTATAGTATCTTAAAAATGGAGATCAAAGAGGATATCAGAAAATGCAAAGGTATCCTTTGCTCGTGGACAGGAAGAGCCAATGTAGTGAAAATGGTCATACTTCCAATTTTTTTATAGAAATTTAATGACATCTCCACCAAAAGACCATTAGCATTCCTCACAGATATAGGGAAAACATTCCTAAAATTCATTGGGAACCAGAAGATACCTAGAATAGCAAAAAATCCTAGGCAACAAAGACAAGTTGTGGGCAACACAATTCCAGACCTGAAATTTTAGTACAAAGCTACTGTGATAAAATCAGCATAGTTTTGATGCTGATAAAATCAGCATAAACACAGGCCTGAGGATCAGTGGAACAGAGCAGTAGATGTAGATGCAACTCTAAACACAGTCATCCACCTTATCTTTTAGAAAAGAGCTAAACACTGGAAGACAGTGTCTTGAATAAATGCTTCTGTTAAAACAGGCTTTCCACATGCCAAAGACTAAAACTAGACCCATGTCTGTCTCCACGTACTAAACTAAAGTCAAAATGGTTGAAAGATTTAGGTATTAAAATAGAAACTGGAAATTTACTGGAAAAGAGATAGAAAAGTCAAAGGCATAGGCAGAGACTTCCTGAACAGAAACCAGAACACAAAGAAAATCTTTTAAAGAATCACCAAAGGCAATCTCATCTTATTAAAAAGCTTTCACACAACAAAAGAAAGCATCAGTGCTTACATTAATATGTAGCTAAGTAAAATAAGCTTCGATGTTTACAACAAACAATCAGATGCTACAACAACTCATAATCAGACACTGTTAAAGTTTAGCTTTCTCTTGTAAGCCAGGCCTAAAGTGGAGACACACAGGCAGAAATCTGATCCCTATTGTCTTTCAAAGCCTTGGCCTAGAGTAGATGAATAAGAATAAGAGCCTCCCAAGCAGACATATATGTTTGGGGGACATCTATTTTTTATAATAGACAGCTGAAAACTTTCAAATACAACTGAATGGGAGATTCACACAGCACAGACAAATCAACATTTATCAACAACAACAAAAACAGTAGGTGATGCTCTCTATTGTTATTTAAAGGATAGAGCTATTTTCTCTCACAATTAGGCAGACAGAGTATGTCTGCTGCATATTGTCACTGCCAAACAGGCTTTCCTCTTTAGTGCATGCCTAAAACCTCTTTTTTCCCTGTATTTTAGCGAAGTATCTACAGAATATTCAGGGTCTCACTACTAGATTGGACTCATAGTGATTCTCCTGTTTACAGCCTCCCAAGAGCAGGGATTACAGGCACATGCCACCACGCCCAGTCTCAATTGCCATCTCAATGTGCCCCAGGGGTGGGACCAGCACAACAGGCCTGGGACCAAGCCCCGGGCCCCTGCTTAATCTGCTGAGCTATTTGGCCAGCCCAAACCTTCTCTTTTTAAAAAAATAGTGATGCTGTATTAAATGTGCTTTTTAAAAATAATGATACTATACAGTCCAGTAGTCTACAATAGTAGTGCGTTATCCATAGGACTGGCAGTGTCAGAAGTTGTTGACTTGAGCCTTTTCAGCTCAGCATATTAATATGACTTTACTTTTTATGCCTTGCTTTTATACTTTTCTGCTGAATGGTTAAGACCAAGATAAAGCAAGCCCTATATAACAAAATGTAACTTTTGTATCTGACAAGGTCAGTCAAATCCCCTCAGGACTTACCCTGAAAGCCTGTGCAGCAGTTTTTAGATCCTTTGTCAGTGTCAGCCATGTGAATGAGTCTCAGCCATTTCTTGACCAATTTGCTCTCTGAACTGAATTCATGTACCTACAATGTATGAATGGCAGTAGAACATACATCTCTGACAAAAGTAAACAAAAAAGGGGATAAAAATGGACCATTTTGTAGTGAAAAAAATATATATAGCTATATATAAAATAGTATAAATATATAGCTATTTTCTCTTAGCTCAATGAGTAGAAGGTTTTGAACTAATAGTGTTTAGACAAGACATCATGTCTACATCTTGTACTAGGAATAACTACTACAAAGACAACAATATGCAATGTATTAATTATTGTAACTATACTACTAACCTGTTTTGAAACTATCTCATTGCTACTTATGTCTAATAAAATTATTAAAATATAAAAACATAAAATTATGATGCTATGCAGAGACAAGAAGGTGGTTCAGAACTTCATATCAGAAGAGAGACAAAGATTTCTCACAACCACCAAATGCACAATAGATACTGAGGCAAAATGTCAACAGAAGATTTGAAGTATAGAGTGAAATAAACTGACTGAGAAGAACAGTACTTCACTGTTTCAATGATTTCCATGTACACATGGGCAATGGAGTCCAATTTGGCTTGGACTCATGTAGCTCCTTACTCCCATTATACAGAACTACTCTGAATCTCACTGGTTACTATTTCTGCTTTGGTGTTCTAACAGAAAAGTAATACGCATAAATTTAGCTAAAGGATTTCTTTATAAAGGTACTAAGCCACTTCAATTTTTTTATGGCCTGAGATGAAATATTAATTAATTAATTTATTTATTTATGTTTGCTGTACCAGTGATGAAACTCGGGACCCTGTACTTGCCAGGCAAGCACTTATTATACTGAACTATCTCCTCAGGCCTTGAGATGAAATTTTAAAGAAGCAGGATTGTTTTGAACTTCTATTGCATAACATAGCATGGTTACTGTAGTTAATAGTAATGTATTATACAATTCAAAATAGTCAAAACAGTGAATTTTCAAGGTTCCATCCTACAAAGAATTATAAACATTAGAAGTTAACTTTATTTAACCATTCTCAAACATCTACATATATTAAAATATCACATTGCACTTCATAGATAATTTTTTGATTAAAAATGAAATAAAATTTAAATACATACACAGGAGCCACATAATATGAGATATCTTAGCAACCTTAATTTTACTATGGATGTTAGGTGAATAAGTGTTCAGGTGTGTAGTTAGGAGAAGTGTGTTCATGCTATTCAGAGAGTTTTACTTGATTTTCAGGATTTTATGTCCAAATGGGGCTCAAATAGGGAATAGAAAGTCTCCCATTCTTTTTCTTTTTTCTTTCTAGAAAGCTCAAATTATGGCCTCCCTCACCCTCAAAGATCTGAGATCTTCTTCTGCTCAGAATTTTTTGCAGAGTCCATCCATCCATCCATCCATCAATCAATCAATCATTATTTAGTGTTTAAATTCCTTATTCTATTCTAGTTCTTGCAGATAAATACAATCTTTGCTTTCATACTAGTAACAAACTTGTCATATAAAAAATAAGGAAAAAATCAAATAGATAAATGCCTTGCTGGATGGTGGCAATTGTTAGGAAATAAAATGAAGCAGTGTAAGAAATGAATAAGAGCTTTGGATACCATTTTATTTTATTTTATTTTGTACTAGGGATCTAACTCAGGCCCTTACACTTGCTAGGCAGGTGAACCATTTTAAATAGAGTAATTGAAGAAGGCTTTTGGAGAATTTAGCAATTGATTTTTAACTATGCACATTTATTGATCACCTATCACATGTCAGTCATATGAACTAACTTCCATCTTCATTAAAATCTTCTAAGCTAGAGTCATGATCATCCTTAATTTACAAATGATGAGATTGGGCACAAGAGAAGTTAACATTCTTTTTCTTTTTTCTTCTTCTTTTTTTGAAGTTAACATTCTTAAGGAAAAGTAGATAGTAAGTTACAGAGTTACAGTTTGATCTTAAGCAGTCTGGCATGGAATTCTCATAAACAAGGTGGTACATGCATTTGGGACTCTGTCTAGAACAAAGCCTGAGTTCAATCCCTGGTTCTGAAAAGAAATATAAAATAATAAAATAAAACAGCAGGTTGCATATTTTCTCATCAGCTTTGTGAGGCATCAAGAAATCTATGCTAAAGAAGCAATTGCTGAAGCAGGGAAAGGGAGGCTCCTGGCAGAGTTCTCAGAAAGTAAGTGAGAATGAAATGACCAATATTTGAGTATATTCCATATATAGCTATTTTACACATATAGTCTCATTTAATGCTAATGAATACAATAAGGTATTCATAAATATACCTACTTTGAAGATGACCAAGCTGAAGTACAGAGTGACTAAGAAAATTACCCAAATTCTCACTGGAACAGAGGTCTAAAATTATAAATTCTGGAATCTGAAATGAATAATTGATATAGTAAAATGGAAAGAAACTGAACGTAAGGAATAAACAATGAAAATGAGAGAAAGGTACAATCATAGGGAAAAAAGTAACAGGGGGAAATCATACAAGTATATATTCAGTATAGCTGAGAAGATTGTAGTACCAATTTCCCTCAGCTTTTTGAAAGTACCAGTTAATAATTAAAATTTTTGGTTTGACTAACATTATAGGCTAATAGCTATAATCTGAGCAACTACATCAAAGATAACAAAGTGCAAAACAAAATCGCAGCCAATACCTCTCACCTTATTCTTCTAATTGTGTGTGATTTCCAATACCTTATCAATTAGTATACTCTTTTAAAACTTTAAAATAAATTTTTAAAATAAGGTATAAAAAACAAAAAAAAGGTTTATTGAAATTAAGTGTTAGTGTTTAATTATTTGACCAATCTTGCATAACCATATCTGTTAATCTGAGCAACATATTTGACAATGAAAATATGTAACAAAACAATTGTTAAATTTTTATTGTTTTAAAATTTTGTACTCTGTGTGTTGTTGTTTGTTACTCTACTTCTGTATTTCTACTATTTGTTTTTGCTTTTGGATTTGTTTTTACTTTTCAAAATATGATTAAATGATAAAAATCTATAGCAAACTCCATGCTCTTTATAGTATGTTGTGTACAGCAAGAAGAAAAAGAAACACAAGAGGATCTGGAGCATAGTATATGAAGATGGAATGAGATGGACAGAGAATAGCAAAATAAAAGCAGTAAGTATAGAGAGCAAGAAAACAGTGGCTTAGAGAACATTTAATGGCAGTTTCATCCCCAATATTTTCTCCCATATCAAATAGTCTATTTGGCTGCTTGAGCAGAAATACCATGAACTAACAGGCTTATAAATGAGACAAATTTATTTTCTCACACTTCTAGAGGCTACTTCATAGATCATGCCTTCTGTCTGCATCTTCCCATGGTTAAGGAACCAATAAGATCCCTCAGGTCTCTTTTAGAAGGACATTAATTCTATTTATGAAGACTCTGCTTTCTAAAGGTTCTTCCACTTAATATTATTTCAAGTGTGATTAGGTTTCAACATATGAGTTTGTGGAATGAGCACAAAGTTTTGACCAGTGACACCAAGTTATATAAACTCCAGAGAATTCCTATGATTAGGGGGTTCCAAAAATTAGCATGTCAAATTTCTCACTGAGGCCTGGTATTGACACACAGCCACCAAGCAGCACATCACTTCTGTAACTGATGCTGTCTCTCAATAAGGTATTCCAGGAAAGCAAGGAATGTAAACTTACTAAGAGCCTGAAGGAAAAAGTAAGAAATGTTTGGGATTTGAGGACTAGCTAATAGATGGTTGATAGCAAGAGTTTGTTTTGGCTTTAGTTATTTATGTCCAGTAAAACACAGTTTAAATTTCACCCTTAATGAAATAACTTTAGAAATGTCCTGTCTGCCAAACTTTTCCTTTCTAGTAAGATAGCAGTGACACTGTGGGAATGTCAAAATAGCACTCTGCTGGTCAGAGTCAGCAAAGAAAGCTAAACAGCATATTGCCTGTCTTGTGGTATGTGGTGTAGAAGTCAGGATGTGGTCAAATCACTTGTGGGATGGGAATGACTCACTTAGTGGTTATTCTCCATGCGCAGTATCTCTCCCTTTCGGCCTATGCCATCTAGCCTTTCCCTTCGCCTACTTTTCTTGCTCTGATTTTTTTCTGATATTAGACAAAGAAGCAAGAATTCGGCTATTCTGTATTAATCAGAGCCTTGTGTGGCACCCCACAAAGAGAAACAAGAGGCATGCCTCAGTGCAGAGGCTACATCATTTGTATTCATCAGGTAATTCTTGTAAGCCTCCACTGTTCTCAGATGCAAAATGCTATTTTAGTGGTTACGGCTTCAACAAAACTGTCAAAGATTCATCACACATCTCTCAAAACTGTGTATTTGTGATTCCTTTAGGTGTGAGGAAATTAATATTTTAAAAGGAAAATGCAGGAGTTTTTTTTGAGACTAGTCTTGGATTCAGAAATGTTTCAAATTATCCTTTGGTCTGTATAATTAAGTAATAGCCTTATAACTAAATGCTGAATATAAATAAAAATTGATGAATTGTATTAATTTTGAGTTTTTGATAAGTACTAATTTGTGAAAGTCTATAAACAACTGACTCCTATTCTGCTAGGGATCATTCAACTATGGCAAAGAAATAAAGGTAGACCACCTCTATTAATCTGTTCTGATGAGTGTTTATATTTTTCATAATTTTATTGAGAAACAAATACCAATGAGACAGTTTCAAATAAAATTGGTAGGACAGTTTCAATAATTAACACATTGCATATATTCTTCCTAGTGGTTAATTACTGCACAAGATGCAGACATGATATCCTATCTATAAACACCATTAGAACAAATCCTTCGATTCAACCAGAGAATATAATTACATATCTAACCTAACCATTATGAATACACAGATACAAAATGGACATTCATCTGTATACCCTTTTTTTTTGTTAAGTTCCGATATTTGAATATTATACATGTGTAAAATCAGCAAAATATTCTAAAAGAGTCCAGTAGTCCATAATAGTATTCAGTCTTCCACTTGACTGACAATGTCAGAAATTGTTGACCTGAGTCCCCTATACTCAACATAACAGCAGAGTTTTACTTCTTATTTTTCATTTTTATACTTTTCTACTGGATGGTTAAGACCAAGGTAAAGCAGGACTTATGCAACAAGAGTTGTAGCTTTTGGGTCTGATAAGGTCAGTGAAATCCCCTCAGGATTTATCCTGAGATCCTGTACCTCAGACTGTAGATTCTTTGTCAGTGTTAGCCATGAGGATGAGTCATGCATATTGCTTGGCCCATGTGTTCTCTCTGAAAGCGTGAGAGAATGTGTTCTCTCCACGTGACTCTCCTTAGGCACACTCTACATCATTGATCACTTTCCTCTTTGCCCCATAATCTCCTTGATCAGAAAATTAGGGACACTACCAAGTTACATGACATTACAGTACCAGTTCGCATACGTCCTGAACCTTAATTGACCTTGGAACGCTAGGGACTAAATGTTGGGTTTCCTTGCTATATCTATCCTAACTGCTTTGAATACACAGATACAAAATGGATATT
>NW_004524835.1:1354532-1360227 GCF_000260255.1 Octodon degus | reverse complement strand
ATGGGTTTTTTTTCCCTAATGGTAGTAACCTAGGAATGTTGGACCATTGGCAAGAGGCAATGAAGGAGGAAAGAAAGACTTGATTCCAGACATATCAGAGACAATTAGGGGTAGAAATGATACAATGGTAGGTTTTGGTAACTAAATGAATATGCAACATGAAGGAGAGAATATAGCAGAGGCTGATGTTCAACTTTCTAGCTTTAAATTATGAATGGTAGTCACGGAAATGTCTGTCCAGCTCTTGTCCTTGTCCACCTGTTGTTTTTTACCTTATCATGTTCTTTCTCCCTCTCTCCAAATAATCCCTTTTAAGAAGTTTATAAAGAGGTTTACCAAAACTAGCATAACATGTGCTGATAGGATCTGAAAATGCACAGAATCTGAGAATTCGTGCCTTGAAGAGTGACTAAACTAATGCCTTACATATAACAAAGATTGTTTAAGAGAAGCCTTTCAAACCTTTGATTTCTACTCAAGAATAAAGTAATCTGGGCATGAAATAAAATTTTCATAAAGAATATCCCAGTGTAACATAAAAAGACGGTTTTACCTATGAGAGAGAGAGAGAGAGAGAGAGAGAGAGAGAATAATGAGAGAGAGAGAGAATAATGAGAGAGAGAGAATAATGAGAGAGAGAGAACAATGATATAACTGTAAGGAACCTTTAGAAATCTTCAAGGGAAGATAAGATAATCCTGAGATGTGAATAATTTAAACGTTAACCTGAAAGGAGGGATCTGTATTAGATGCTGGCTTTGGGTATCTATTCAGCAAATGCTCTCTTATTCTTTCTGTCTCAGATTTCCCCAGGGATGCCATTGTGTCATTGATCTGGTTCAACAGATGCATCCAGATGAAGGGCACGGCACAGAAGATAATTGAAATTATCTAATCCTTATGATGTTACGTATGGAAATAGAAGAAGAAAAAAGCTTAATTTAATTTTGGAAGTATTTTTAAAGCAAAATGTTTAAAGCTGATACCTGTTAGGGTAAGAAATGCATTCAAGAGTCAGAACTCAGGGCCTACTAGCTATCTAAGATGAAAGGGGATGACAGAAGGTAGTAGAGAAAGAGAAATTCAAACAATGGATCAAACTATTCACTAAATATGAAACCAGGGCAATACATGCCCTGAAGCATAAGGCTATAGATCTATGGGAAAAGCAGCTTAACTTTGAGTCAGTGGACTATGAAAAGCATAAGCATTTTCTACATTCTGACACACAATCAGGGAAGCACTTATGGACATTCATACACAAACTTTACACACATGGATTTGTAACATTTTAATAGAAAACAGAATTTATGAAATGTTAGCGATAAAGCAGAATCTCAGTACATAATTTTGCCAGAAGGCTAGAAGAAGACTTACAGCTAAATGAAATAGTATCATAGCAAAATTATAAATCTGTAACTAATGGGTCATCCTTTTCCCTTTCTGCTGAAGAGCTCATTTACATTTGAATTTTTAATTCCATTGTAATGGATTATGTCATTCTAAATTATTTGCTATTTTCTATCCTACCATTATTTTGTGGGTGGATCTGAAGAAATGAAACATCAAATCTCATTTGTCAATTTGTCTTGGATATTTTTAGCTTAGAAAATTTTACAGTCTCTATAACACTACTGATGCATTAGAAATTTTAGAAGATGTTTCATAAGAATTTTTGGTAAATATTTATAGCATATACTTTTTAGGGGCTTGTTGAAAGTTTTCATGAAACAAAGATAAAGTTCTATGAAAGAAAAACCCTAGACAGTTACTGTCATGGTGTCCCACCATTTTAATTCTTTCACTTATTTATTAAGTTTACATCGAGCATTCACCCTCTGCTACCAGGGCCTATAGCATATTACTATAAATTAAATAGAAGATAATTAAATTGTCAAATTATGTATGTGTGTAAAAGAAACAGAATCAGAGACAGAGAGAAAGATACATGAGTGTTTATTTTTAAATGATTATATCCCAAATCTCTTTAAGATGCATTGTTGCATTCTTCCTACCTAAAAATCATCAATGCCTCTATTTTCAGATTAAACAATTAATCATAAAGTATAGATAACTAAACTGTCACCTTATATTTGATTAGTACCTTACTTTTCCTTTACTAATATTCTTTTGTTATTCACAATAAACCAATGTGGAAGATTATGAGGCCAACTGGGTTTAAATGCTGTAAGTCACATAACTCATGATAAAAGCTAACACTCTGGTCTAATGACTTTCAGTCTTATAGCCAATAGAAGTCAATAAGGCTGTCATAGATATTTCAGTTTTTCTTGTAGACATATAATAGTTTTGAAACTTCCAATCTCTTTGAAGTTAGGGGAGACCATGAGACTTTCTGTGGCTACTGCAATATGAGCAGAAAGGACTCATTTAAATTCTGGATAGAGGGATTTCATTGCCAGTGTCCAGCTCTAGTCTTTCATTTATTCTTGCACAATGATATGGAAGAATGTTTCAAAATGAGTCCTACTATGACACAGTTACCTGAAAGATTAATATTGATGAAACCTCTATACTATCAACCTACATTGAAAACTAAACTATACTACATGAAAACTAAATAAGAAATAAATCTTTTCATTGCAATCCAATAGATATGTGATGATTTTTATTTCTGTGTCATAAGTTAGGCATTCTCAATTTCAGGTATACTTTATGTTGAAATGCCTTTTCTATTCTCATTTATATCTTCCTAATGGTTTTGTACCTGTGAAATATTTTCCTTCTGAGGACAGGTCTAAATAGTGCACAGCTATATTAGTAACATTCTGTGATTACATTGAAAGTGGAGAATTTTGCATTTGGTAGATTTGCTGAAAGGAGTATCGGTGTCCTACTCTCTTTAAACATAGGAGTGATAAATTAATCATGAAGTCAGAACTTGGTATAACACCACCAGTTCCATAATTGTACATCCTATTTTTCAGCAGATGAATATATATTCTGTTATCATTGCATACATGAGCTGCATCAGAAAGGAATGACTTTGATATAGAAGAAGATGTGAGTTTAAGTACAAAATCCTAACATTGTAATAATCAAAATACCATGCATTTAGAGACAGTCTTTCCCTGATGAGTTTAATTGCAATTCAGATATTATCTATAAAAGAGGGCAAAGGAAAAAGAATGTGCATGATTTGGGGAGTGAGAAGATTTATTTTAAGCACATGCTAGAACCAAATGTTTATTCTGTCAAATAGAAGTTAGTTTATCCAAATATCTCTTTAACATTGAAAATATCAGAAAGTGTAACCAGGGCAGCAGGAATATATAATAATTGCCTTCTTGCAGCCCTAATTCATACTTCAATATGTTCTTTTCCTTACCAGGTACAAAAGCCTGTCCTTCATTGTTCTTAACAAATCACTCAAAAACAAAATGAAGATACACTATGGAAACTTAGAATAATAACCTTTATAGATGAAAGGAACCTAGAAATCAATTGGTTCAACTCCTTCTCTTAGGAGAAAACTGGGCCCAGAGAGAACAGACTTGACTTAGTTCATATGTAACCATATTTCTTAGATACTTTTGGTGAATGTCAGGATTTGTATTTATTTATTAAAATCTTTTTTTTTTTGTTTGTTTTTTAGTGAAGGGTTGACAGGGTATTCAGGGTCTCACTACTAGATCAGACTTATAGTGATTATCCTGTTTACAGTCTCCTAGGAACTGGGATTGCAGGTATGCACCACTATGCCAAGTCTCAGTTGCCATCTCAGTGCACGTGGGGGTGAGACCGGCGGGGCAGGCCTGGGGATTGAACACGCTGCCCCTGAACCTGCTTGCAGGTGCTTTGATCTGCTGAGCTATTTGACCAGTCCTTTGTTTAATAAAATCTTTAACATTTCCCATGTTCTTGTTCCTAACTTACAGGTCCTTTTAGTCACCTGAAACATAAACCAAATCCTCTGTATGTTGATAAATAATGATGAGAAATCAGTTAACTATGGTACAGGAGATCAGGCTTCTGGAATGAAGCTGCTCTGAATATATGTTAGTCAGTGCTGTAAGTAGTAGTTCAGGGATAAGGCAGTGATTCATGGTGTGATGAATTCAGGCTTCTCTTTTGCAACTCCACTTTCCTCTATTGTCCTCATAAATGTGGCGCAAGATCATAGTGCCTTACTATGATCATAATGGTTATTGTAGCTTTCTGTGTTACATTTACATAACTGTTTCCATTCAAATTTTATTGAAAACATTCCCTTAATTCAAATGAAATGTTGCCAAAGATAACTAACACTGAGCTTATCAAATCTCTTTCTATAAAGGTGAGGATTGAAGGATGAGAACACTATTGATTAACTTGTCTATTCCTACTGCTAATTGGACAGGATAGCAAGATGGTCCAATGGACAGCTGGCCTATTGATAACTGTCCAGTCAACTTATGTATAGGAAAAAACATTTGCACTCCATCTAGTTTTTGTGTCTTCTACTAAGTAGGAAATGATTCACAGATCAAACTTCAAAATCATTTTTTAAAAATTTTTTATTTATTAACAGAAATTATGTCCCAGGTATTTTTTTTATTATTACTACTATTTTAGAGTAAAGAAACTCAGTTTTCTTAATAATACTATAGACTGTAGGTCATTTTATAAAATAATTCTTCCTGGACATTGCCAATATTTTTCAGAGTCTGTATTTTCCCTTGATCTTGAACTGCAAACACCTAGAAACACAAAACAAATGATTTATAAGAGAGTTTATCATTAAGAAAAAGAAAAGGCACCATAAAAATGGGTTAAAAGTCAAAAACAATAAAAGAAATAATTCTTATAAGCCTATTTATTTTCCAAGTGAAAACAAAGATTTATGTTGTGCTCAAGAAAACATAAAACAGGACGCCATCACTGGCTCAGTGCACCCAGGAGCACGGTCGGTGCTGCATGTGGTGCCAGGGATCTAACCCTGGCACCTGACCTTACCTAAGAGAGTTCAATCCCGGCCCCGCCCCGGGGCAGGCTGAGCCTGCAATGGAGTCCAAGCATGGTGGCACAAAGCTGTAATCCCAGCATTAGGGAGGCTGAAAACAGGAGGATCACTATGAGTCTGAGCTGCGTAGTGAGACCCTGCACAAAAAAAAGAAAACTTAAATCTGTATTGTGGGCTGAAGATTATATGTAAAAATTAATACTATTAGCTCTTAAATCCTTCTGATGAGAGAGGACAGGGCTGGCAGGATCGTGAATAGACCCAGAGTGCAGGCCCAGGGAGTGAGTGAGACGACCAGGGCCACGGGATCCTGAACAGACCCAAAGCGCAGGCTCAGCGAGTGAGTGAGATGACCTGGGGCCCTACGGATCCTGAATAGACCCAGAGCACAGGCCCACCAGTGAGTGAGAAGACCGCGCCCACGGGATCCTGAATAGACCCAGAGTGCAGGCCCAGCAGGGAACCCTTCAGCAGAACTCCCTGAAAAGAGGCTAGAGGCAAGACCCACTCAGCTGTTTCAGGAGCAGAACATCTTGCCAGAGAGACACAAAGGGTTCAACTCTAAGGGCTGCAGCAGAAGTGAAGCACAGCAGCCAGATCCAGGCAACACCCACCTGGAGGAATCTGAATTTTGTAGATCTGGACCTGGTGCTAAGGTAATAACTCTATCCAAGCTCTACACCAAAGGTCAGAAGACAGTGGTATACAAAATGACAAAGAGAAGGAACAAAA
>NW_004524835.1:1353630-1354432 GCF_000260255.1 Octodon degus | reverse complement strand
ATATTTTAAAATTAGGCATAAAGAATTATATACTTCTTATGTTTACACATAAGTCCAAAAATCTCACCATATACAACCTTGAAGCAGGACAGTCCGAAAATATTTCGTTTCCTATCTCTTCACTTCATTCACCACTCCCTACTTTTTGAACAATCATACACCCAACAGACAGCACAGCCACAACTGACATGTCATGACAAGCAGCCCATATTCAGGAGACCAGAATGACAGGCACTCCAAACACGAAACTACTATTACAGATTACAATTTGCAGTGCTGTTGCTTATTTCACAGGTACCAGTATATATAGTTAGTCAGGGTGAGAATCTTTGCAATTAACTCCTAGATTCAAAAATCTTCTGGAGATTCTCAGGATCATTGCCTTGACCATCTTCTACATATAACTTTGTGGCTTGACATTGTCGTGTTTCCTAGTGCTTCTCCTTTCCCTCTCTTAAATGGTCCTTGAGATACTGCTTTCCTTTTACTTGTATTATACCTTTCTATTTGTATTTCATCTTTTGAGTTCTTAATACTAGGGAAACTATTTGATATTTACACGTGTGTGTCTGGTTTACTTCCCTTATGAATATATCTTCAAGTGACATCCACTTCAATATAAAGGCTTCGAGTTTATCATTCTTAATAGCTGAATAATACTCCATTGTATAAAAATACCACATCTTTTTCAACCATTTCTCCAGTGATGAGCATCTTGGTTGTTTCCAAGATTTGGCTATCACAAATCGTGCTGCTATAAACATAGGCACACATATATCCCTATGATATGATGTTTTCAGAT
>NW_004524835.1:1349427-1350512 GCF_000260255.1 Octodon degus | reverse complement strand
AGATTTATACTGTATCTTTGACTTACAATTTATTTAAAAGACATTGTATGATATCTTCTCCTAGTATTAGAAACTTTAAAAAGTATAGTTCCATTTTCTATTGACTTTAAAAAAACAGGTTTGTACTTATGTTGTTTATTTATTATTTCTTGCCTATATCTTGTAATATCAGAAACTACTTTGGCAGTAACAATACACAATGTACTAACCATTGTTACTCTACTAAAATCTTGTTTTGAGATTTTATTCCATTTTTTTATTTTTTTCCTTTAAAATAAAATAACTGATGTCAAAAAATAAATAAAATCCCTGAAATAAAAAAAGTAAAGTTTCCATATCTGTTAAATGCATTTATTTGGAATGCCATTTGGAACATGGGAGTTTAACTATAATAAAGTTAATTCAACGCTTTTCTTTCCCCCCCAAAAAAATTCTTCTGATGATAATGTCTTTAAAATAATGTCTTCAGTACGTCTTTAACTTGCGAAATATTTTAACTGACACACAAAAAATTCAGATTAATTCTATGCTCAATAAAAAGACTCAAGACAGGATTTCTTTACATAAACTTGTCCTCTAGTTAGGAGTTATTGAATGACAACCTGAAGGCTAAATTTAAAAAGCTTGTTAATAAATTTTGAACAAAATCATGCTCATTTATTTGATTTGTAAATTATTTGTAGATATTTTCACACTAAAATGGCAAAGTTGTTGCAATTGAGACCTTATGACCTACAAACTTAATGATTAACTATTTGATCCTTTAAAGATATAGTTTTCTAACCTCTCATATACTGCATTAAATGTTATTAAATTACATTAATGTGATTTATTTTGGAGGAATTAAACATAGTTTAATATGGGGTTGAGGTAAAGTGAACTATTCAGAAGAGGTAGAGATAAAATTACTGAAATGTACAAAGGACATATCATGAAAGAAGTGAAAAACTGGGCCAGGGAGATGGCTCAGTGGAATAAGCATTTGCCTGGCAAGTGCAGGGGCCTGAGTTCAATCCCCAGTTCCACAAAAAAGAAGAAAGAAGAAAGAAAGAAAGAAAGAAAGAAAGAAAGAAAGAAAGAAAGAA
>NW_004524835.1:1324538-1349327 GCF_000260255.1 Octodon degus | reverse complement strand
GAAAGAAAAAGAAAGAAGTGGAAAATAGACTGATGTGATTCAAACTGATGTCAATGTGTCAGATTGGACAGAGGTCAATTTGTACAATAATGTTATCTAGGAAAGAAATGATGCATTCTTAATTTGGGTAATAAAATGATTTTCAAGGAAATGCATACTAACATTACTAAGAATGCAGAAGCAACATGATTTTATGACTAATAAATGGATATTAGTAATAAGGAAAAAGGAGGAATAAGAAAGGAATTGCACATTTTTCACTGTGGAAGCCACATTTTGTAGCCATTATCAAAATTTAAAGAAGTAATGGACCAGGGAAATGGCTCAGTAGAATAAGTGCTTCCCTGACAAATGCAAGGGCCTGAGTTCAATCCCCAGTTCTGAAAAAAACAAAAACAAAAACAAAAGAAACAAACAAAAAAATTCAAAGAAGGTGTGAACATAAAGAGAGAGAAATTTTAGAAAAAACACACTAAGTTCAATTCTGTACATGTTGAATACAAGCTGTTCATATGTAATACAGGTGGAAATATGCATCAGGCAAATAGAATATATAAGTCTCAAATTAAACTAAGAGTTCTGAAATACAGATAAAGATTTAAAAGTCATCATCTATAATGGAGAATTAATGAAATGGTTTGAGGTAAATCAGTCAGAAGAACATTTTCGAGCATGAATAATAAATTAAGGATGAACACAGGGAAAACAACAGAATTTTAGCAACTGCAGGGAAAGCTCATTAAGAATATAAAGACCATGACATGTATTGAAAAAGATAAATAAAAACAAGTGAATATCATGAAAGCAGCTAGAAAATGTAAAATTTTAAGAGACAATGTCACATGTTTAAGAGAGATAAAGTAAATAAATAATATCACAGCACAAGTTTATTCAATGTGTTTGCAAATGTGTAGTTCAGTCATGACCTTAGAGACAGCAGTGAGTGGAAAGAAATTAAAAAGCATTGAATTGAAACGAATGTGTAAAGTACTTTTTCTGTTAAGGACTAGAGAAAGCAATAGCTGTAGGGAGTCTTATGCCAAGGGACAGGAAAGCGTTATGTTTATTATGATGAAGGCAAGGAGTCTGTATCAGAGAGGAAGAAGATATAGAAGACTCACTAGAACTACAGACTACTAAGCCAAGCAAGCTCTGTTCACAATTGTCCTAACTCCTATTATATCATGTCACTGTCAATGAGGAGGGTAATTCAAAAAGAGCTGACGTTTAAACTTCAAATGATAATCACATGTATAAGATTATGATTTACTGCTCTGTAACACTAGCATTCCCAGAGCTGTCTTTTTCTTTGTAGGATCAGCTAAGAGGAACATGTTTTAATTTTCTTTTCAATCAGGCAGGATTTACTGAGAAGTCTGGAGGGAGGCTAGATAGCAAGTGAGCACATGGAATGGTGAATGGTCCCTTTGCTGTCTGTGATAGCACTTGAATGCACAATCAGTGCTATGTAAATGCTCTGTTTAGAGTTCAATAGAAGTGTTAAGTATACTTGGGAGAGATCCGACATCTTCAAGCAGATGGCATGATGCTTAGTGGAAAATGCAGTATTCTATATGACATACTAATGAATACAATTTTTAAAAATATCCCCTGACTCAAACAGACATTAAAAATTCACTAATTATTGCAAAAGTGGAAGTAAAGATAATGGAGGTGGGTAAGGAACCAGTCTAGCATTATTAAATTTTCTGAATAAAACTTCCAACCTTTCAGTAGATCAATAGATGAAAAATGTACAGTGTGATAACCTTGATACACAGATTCCAGTACTGTCCACTTTTATAGTATTTGGAAGGCTTAGCCTAGTCACTTTATTTGAAGAATTTATATTCTCTTAGGAAGCTAAGATACAGTTGTATGAAAGAACACTTAATGTTGTAAGCTTATAAGTATAAAACTTATGTGTTATATTCCCCTATTTGGTCAGTATTAGAGTTAATGGGAAAAACTGCTGAAATGCCCCCAGATGTAGCAGATGGCATAAGATTAACAGAATGGTATAAACCAACCGTAGTAGTCTCCCTTCCCTGCAGTTTACTCTTTTAGTGGTTTCAGTTATCCATAATTTTACTTATCGAACATCAGCTATGGTCCAAAACTATTTATAAATAAAGCTTTATCATGGATACATATGTATAGGTAAAAGAATAGCATATCTAAGGGCTCAGCAAAAAATGTGGTTTCAGCCACCCAGTGCAAGTCTTAAAATATACCCCTGCAGACAAAATCAGATTACTGAGTATAATTAAAGAAAGCAACTCGCAAAAATTAATTCATTCAACATATTATCAAGTGCTTACAATAAGCAGACCGTTTCATTGATAATAGTCTGAAACAGCTCTCCGTCTTTTTTTCCTTTTTAATGAATTTAGGACAGGGTGTAGAGTGTGTACAGGTTCTCACTATGTAGATTGGACTCGCAGTGATTGTCCTGTTTTCAGCCTCCCAAGCACTGGGATTATAGGCGTACACCACCACACCTACTCTCAGTTGCCATCCCAGTGCACTCTGGGGGCAGGGCAAGCATGACACACTGGGGATTGTACCCTGGCCACTGCGCTCTGCCAAAGCAGACACTTTAGTCAGTCCACTGAGCAATCTGGCCGGCCCTCTCCATCTTTTTCAAGATGCTCTTGTGTGATATTGGCAGAAGGATATTTCTAAAATAATTGCTGTAAAATGATACCTAAAGTTTACTTTGGCATTCTCATGGAATATTGCTTACTAGGGACATTTGTAAAAATATTCTAATGTTTTGTTCAATACCCAATATCTCTAATGCCACATCTTTGCACTCATGCTAATCTCTAATGGCACTAACACAGTAGGACTCGCTGTGTATGTTATGTCACCTGAATAAGGCTGTATTCACATCAGAGATAATCTTATCTATTTGGCCTTTCTTTACCTCCCATACAATCGGCACACAATACATACTTCTGTATTTGATTTCCTTGATAGTCTTAGGTTTTTAAAATATTAGATGTTCCTCTCCTCTGCCAAAATTGAGGGCATATTTCTCAAACCTTCCTACCCATGAGAATACATGTACACACCCTCCTACCACCCCCAACCATAACTCTATTTTGAAAAATTCTGAAGCGCCAGAATATAAGTTTTCCCTCTTACAAAATTCCTCCATATTCCCCATGAAATCCTGTCTCATATTCCATTTTATGGTAGAACGTAGGGTACAGTCACACATGTGGTTTCCATTGCTCTGAGTTTATGTGAGGCTTCAAGACTTCAAGATGTTCCCAATTTTAGCAAAACATTCACTTTATTTGTATAATGCATACTTTATACACATTTGTATAATGGCAAAAATAATGTAAGTACTTTTGAGCACCTTCCACATACAGAGTATGTCCCACATTGTATGCTGTTTCTGAAACAGTAGAATGTTTGGAGGGTGAAGTCACTAAGCTCAAGGTTAGGTGACATGTCAAACATAGGACTTATATAAGAAAAAGACCATACATGAAGGTTTGGTTTGATATTTCAGTAAACATTTCATGTATTTTTTTTGTAACAAGTATCTTTAATTATGTTTTAAATAACAATGACTAATACCTTTTCTAAAGTAATGCAGACTTCCCAAGCAGGATAGAATTCCTGTATTTTCTTTAAAGTTTAACTCCTAAAATTCCAACATCAAAGGAAAGTGACAGGGAAGCCATGACAATCTTAATGCAAATTTTATTGCAGCTCAGCAGTGGATGAGATATCTTTAAAGCTATTAGACCCTTGAAAGTGTACCAGTACAATTACAAAGGAAACAGACCCAAAACTCTGTACCACTACTTATCAGACAACCTCATCTGCTCCCCTTACTGGGGTAAATGAGAGACTCGGAAATTCTATCAGTAATTTTAAAGTACTTTAAAGGGGATTCTTGGATTAAGAATTGCCAAATCCATTTCCATTAAATATTTGTTGAATAAAAAAATTAATGAGTCTGTTTACCCCTCAATATCACGTGGTAGAGCTATCTTGAGATTGAGTTCCAATATACTGAGGGCATTCTGCTTCTTCAGAAAATCCTTTATGAATGATCTCTCCATTTGGGGAAAAGTTATAGTGGCTAACTATATTTATAATTGGCATTGGGGAATAGTATTGCTGAAGAGAGCAATATTTTTCTTCAATTAATTTTTCCTTCATGCAATGTCATACGAAGGACTTTAGTTTCTCTTTCAGGAAAATAAAATGCCAAGCCCATGATGATTTTTAAACCAATAAAATAAGTTCACAAGAGGAAAACACACATTTAAATAACAACTATGGCCAAAACTTTAAACAAATGTCTTAAACTTTAAGCTAGGCGTGGTGGTATATGCCTGTAATCCTAGTTCTCTGGAGACTGAAGCAGGATGATTTCAAGTTCAAGTCTAGCCTTGGCAACTTATCAACTTAGAAAGGTCCTGTCTCAAAATAAAATTTAAAACAACAAAAGGCTGGTATTTTTTTACAGTGGAGTATTACTAAACTATAAAATAACTGGAGGCTTTTATAGGTAAATGGATGCAACTAGAGACCATATGCATAAGTGGAGCTAATCAGATCCATATGTGTAAATATCTTATTGTCTCCATAGTGTAAAAATCTGAAAGTGAATAACATTTGAAAGGTACAATAGATACTGAGAAAGTGAAAGAAACTGTTCAAAGGGAAGAAACAACTAGGATGCGGGAATGGAAAAAAGAAGCAAAGAAGAAAGGGAAAGAGGAATATATATTGTATCCAAAGGATAGCTTGGAAAATTATCTGCTCATTTCTTCTCATCTACTGAAAGGTGTAGTTAGTGCTTAATTTTTTTTTCTCTCTGTGTTCTTTTGATTTTTTTGGCCAATTTTGCATGCTTATATCTGGTAATCTGAACAACTAATTTGAACACAATCTTATGCAACATAGCAACCATTGATGAATTCCTATCAATTTTTGAGTGAACTTCTGTATCATTTTTAATGTTTTTTACTTTTTTTTTTTTCGGAACCAGGGATTGGACTCAGGCCCTTGCGCTTGCCAGGGAGGCACTTATTCTACTGAGCCATCTCCCTGGCCCCATATTTTTATTCTCTTTAAAATTAAAGCATATTAAAAATTTTTAAAGGCTGGGGATCATATAGACAGAATAAAATTATATTTATTGCTATTTTTCCTTGAAGTTTTCTGAAAGGGATTTTAGATGATCTCACCATCAAAGGTAACTATGTTAGTGAATGGATATATTAAATTATTTACCTATAGCAATTATTAATTATGACTATCAAAACATAGTCTTTTACACTTCAACTTTAAGTAATAAAACTGACATTAGTAAAGCTATAAGACACTCATCATAGCACCTGGCACATAGAGAGCAGTAAATGCATTCAGCTGTTTCTATTTAACCAAGTTCTTTGAGTTCTCCTCCCCACACCCCTATAGACCCTGGCTGAGAAAAACTGAGAGGAAATCTAATCAAAAACTGAAGAACAAAGAGATGAACGAAGAACAACATGTTCATTGGGTTTGGAGTGTAGCTCAGTGGTAGAGTGCATCCTTAGCTTCTGTAAAGCCCTGAGTTCAATGCCAAGTACCAAAAACCAATACCAAAAAGTAAATAAATAAATAAAAACCCCACCACACTGATTTATTATTGAACAAAATAGCTATAAGTATTTATAATGAACAATCATTAAGTTATCTTTCAACTGTCCTTTATTCCAGTGAGGTGGCACTGGATATTAGATTTCTCATGTGCATTAAGATTTGTCTTATATAGTTGGGTGCTCCTGTGATTGATGTATACATATTCATGAGTGTTACCTCTTGCTCTTGAGTTTCTCCCCAACCAGTATCTACTGGCCTTCTTTATTTCATTTGATCATTCTTGGTTTGAATTTGAGACTCTCTGACAATAGGATTGCTACGCCTGCTTTTTTCGGAGGTGCTGGGGCATGTAGTATTGTGTTCCATCCTTTGACTTTCAGCCTATGAATGTCTTTGAGTTAAATGTGTTTCTTATATAGAGCATATTGTTGGATTTTGTTTCCTAATCCACTGTGCCAGTCTATTTCTCTTAATTGGTGAATTGAGTCCATTTACATTGATGGTTAGAATTGAGATGTTTTGAATTATGGTTGACGTTATTTGCCTGTTGTTTACTCTTTTTTCTCCTGTGTTTAATTGCTTTCCATATTTAGTTGGTTTCTTCTGATCTCATTTGTGGAATTCTGATCATTTTGGTCCCTCTCTAGACCATCTTTTAGTAGTCTGTGTAGGGTTGGCTTTGTCATCAAGAAATTCTTTAGTTGTTCTTTGTCATGAAAGTATTTCACTTCTCCATCAAACTTGAAAGAGAGTTTTTCAGGGTATAGCAGTCTGGGCTGGAATTTGTTTTCATGGAGGATTTGAAGTACTCTGATCCATGCTCTTCTTGACTTCATGGTTTGTGAAGAGAAATGTGCCATTATTCTGATGGGTTTTCCTTTAAATATGATCTGTTTCTTCTCTCTAACAGCTTTTAGTATATTGCCCTTGTGCTGGATTTCTGGGATCTTGACTATTATATGTCTGGGTGTGTTTTTAATTGGGTTGACATTATTTGGAGTTCTGTATGCTTCAGTTTCCTTAATGTCACATTTTTCCCCATAGTTGGGAAGTTTTCTGCTATTAGTTCTGCTCATGTTCTTTTTATATCATTTGTATTGACTCCTTCTTTCTCATGGATGCCTATTAGTGTCACCTTGTTCATCTTTGTATCATCTTGCAGACGTTGAATTATTTTTTCCTGCACCCTAGTTGTTTTTAAGGGATCTTTTTTTACCTTTTTACTAGCTGCAATGGTGTCTTTAAGATCTGAAGGTCTATCTTCACTTTCATTCAAACAGTTTTGTCAGTTTGTAATTGAGATTTTAAATTCTTGTATATCTCTTTGAATCGGCTTCCTGCCTATTTTTTTCCTATACTGCGCATTCAAGGATTCCATCATTTGTCTAATCGCATCTTTTTTTAAATCAATTTCTTTCTTTCTTTCTTTCTTTCTTTCTTTCTTTCTTTCTTTCTTTCTTTTTTAAGTACTGGGTATTGAACTCAGAACACTGTATTTGCCAGGTAGGCACTTACTCTTCTGTGCTATGTCCCCAGCCCTTTATCAATGTCTTCTTTAAAAGCACTTAGTAATTCTTTCATTATATTTATCATTTCTTGTTTTAATTCAGAGATGATTTTTGATCTGATTTCCTCTATGCTTTTCTGCAGTTGTTTCTTTACTTCAGATGCTATTAATTCAGAAATTTCACCTGTTTGATTCCCAATTTCTTCTATGCTAGTGTCTCCTGCATTTGTTCTGGATGAGCTTGGGGTCTGAGACTGCATTTTGCTCCTTCTCTTTGTCTTTTTTGTATAGCACTGTCTTCTGAACTTTGGTGCAGTTATAGCCTGAGCATCTACCAAAATTCTTGCCCGAGAGAGATTATATGGTTAAGGCAGCTATAGTTTTGTATTTACAGAACTACAATTAGGAACACTAATAATGGGTATTGGTAATTAGCAAGTGAAAAACTTTTGTAGCTAATGGGTTTGTATTTAGACAGTAAGAGGAAACGTGTCTGTGTACCTCAGCAGATATTAAATTAGGAATTTGTATTTAAGTTAGTTCCCCTAAATTCTGTCTGATCACCTCCCCTTGATGTACCTGGGGTCCTCCAGGCAGACTAGTTCGCCCAGTTACCTGTTGCCTTATTCCAGTGAGGTGGAAACAATAAATCTGCATGGGAACCCATCCAACTTTATGATTTTTCTCACAAAGAGTTTGGATCAAACCACCCATCCTCTACGTAATTCATATCCTCTTTCTAATGAGCTATTTTTTTGTATCTTTCTGACAGATGGTGAGCAATGAAAAGTACAGAATGTTTTAACAAATTGTGTGTTAATGCCAAGGCTAAATTGCCAAGTAGGATATGAAGCACTACTACATGGAATATCTATCAAGGACATTGCTATTTGGATTGAGCATAGGTCTGTTGAATTAATGAAACAAAACAGAACAAACTTTTACAGAAGTTCAGATAGCACATATAGGCTAACAGAATTATTTGAATGCTGGATGTGCTACTTACTAGTTTTCTACTTGTGTGGATTTAAATTAACCTCTTCACCTGTAAAACATTTCTTGTGATAATACCAGACTCACAATATGTTACAGAAGGTTTGCACTGTGGAAAGGTGCTTGGAGCACTTAGCTCAGATGCAAAATTTAGGGCACACCAAAAATTCAGAAATGAATACATGTAATATTTTATCATAACTTTGAAAAACTCAACTTTAATGCAGAAATTCACCATGAAGAAAATATCAATTTTTTAAATAAAGACAAGGTCCAACCCTGAGAAACCCTGAATTTAGATGTCATGATCTCATTTACCTCTCCTTAAACTTGGAACTGTTTTTCAGTGGAAGTGAAATGAGGCAATTAGTGCAGAGCACTGTCTTTGGTTTAATATTTTTTGACTAGCTATGAATTTTAAGATTGAGAAAATGGCCTTTTGTCTTTATAAAAGCAAGTCCTAGTGAATAATTCAAATACAAAGAAACCTACCTTCTTTTCTCTTTCTGTTTTTATTTGTAATTATAAAAATAACAATAAGCATGATATGGGTGAGGTAGACATGCTCTTAAACTTAAACATTTTCTAAGTATTCATATTAGTCTTTTCAGAGAGTGTACAATAATAATTTTGTTTTTAAATGAAATTAGCATTCCACTGTACAAACTTATTTGCATGTTTGCTTTTGTTTCATATAACATTCAACATGGGGACAACCGACTTGGGACGTCCCTCTGTCCCTCTCTAAGACAGGAGCTTTATTCCTCCAATAAATATATTCTGTTCTTAAAAAAACACTCAACCTTATGTGCACCCCTATGCTTGTGAAGTACTGCATAATGCTCCATAATAAAAGTATTCTGAAGTTTGTCATTTAGTTGTACTATAGATATTAGAGATGTTTAAAATTGATCAATATTTCACATTGTGCTATAGTAAACAATTTCATACATGTATACAATGTTTTCCTCATTTACATGTGAGAAATATAACTGCTGACTTTTATAGGACATGAATATTGACTTCATTTTGACACTGTTTTATTCCTTTCCCAAGTGGTCCTTCTAATTGGCAATCCTCCTAGAAGTATATGACTGTTTCTGTTTTGACACTTTGTTTTTGAACGTTGTACCCTCAAAGTGATTCATTAGTTGTCCATCTGATGGTTTAAAATGTCTTATTGGTTTTATTTTGCATTTCTCTGTATAATTAATAATGGCAACTTTTGATATACTTATTGGATATATGCATATCCTATACTGTAAACTGACTTTCCTAATTTTGTCTGTTTTTACTGGAAAATTTTTTTCTAATTAAATTTCAGGAACTTCTTGTATACTCTAGATACAAATGTCTTCTCTTACACCCTGTGTTTAATTCAAATCACATATGTTCTAAGCATTTTGTATAAATTTGTTTAGAGTATTTTATACAGAAAAATATTTTTTACTTTAATATTTTAAACATTTCATCCCCCATAAAAATCATACAAATGCTATAGTGAATAGCATTTTTATAATAGTAATGGATTCATTTTTAAAACTCAACTTGGACTTTGTTAACAGCACATGTTATCTATAATTAGTTTTCTTTTAGGTTCTTAGTTTTTCAAACAAAACGTCAACTATTTCAACTTTATTTAATTGAGATTCTTATTTAGAATATACTAAACTATCTGACATGTAGGCTTCTGTTCTAAAGCTGTGTTCAGTTTCATTGATATATTTGTCTATTCCTACATCAGCACCATATAATTCATTTGTGGCAGTGTTATAATATATAACTTCAGCCTATGAGGGTGAGAGAAATTTTTGTAAGAGTAGTGGATCTGGAATAAGTCTGAAATTATGCATAGACATTTGTCAGGTAATAAAAAGAAAACAAGATATTCCAGTTACAAGAAACATGTACACATAGGTATGGAATTATATGGCATAATTAAAGTCTTCTAGTGGTACATTGTCACCAGAGGATATTCCATAAGTCTAGGATAAGATTTGAAGCCATACAAGAATGGCCATGACTCATCCACATGGCTGACACTGAAAAGGATCTACAAAGTTTGGTACAGGGTTTCAGGATAAATCCTGAGGGGATTTGACTGACCTTATCAGATACAGAAGTTAAATTTCTTGTTATATAGGTCTTGTTTTATCTTGGTCTTAACCATCCAGAAGTATAAAAACAAATTACTAAAAGTAAAGCCATATTAATATGCTGAGCTGTAAAAGGCTCAAGTCAACAACTTCTGACATTACCAGTCTTACAGAAAACCCACTACTTTTATGGACTACTGGACTATATTGGAATATTTTGCTGAATTCATGCAACTACAGTATTTAAATGACAATGGAATGCCCTTCTCTGACAAAACTAACCAAAAAATGGATACAAATGAACAACCATTTTGTATCTATATACTCAAAAGAGTTAGGATAGGTATACAGCTGAATTCTCTTAATTCAATGAAAACAGGGATTTATTTCAATAGTGTTTGTGGATAGGATATCATGTCTGCATCTTGTACAATGAATAACCACTAAGACAACAATATGCAATGCATTAATTATTGAAACTGTGCTAGTAATTGGTTTTGAAACTGTCTCATTGCTACTTGTTTCTCAAAATTATTTTTTAAAAAAGATAGGTCCAGATTATAAGTGGACTTAATTATTCTTGTAAAGACTTCAGAATTATTCTGATGTCAGAATATAGCTATTATAAACTTTTGAGCAAGGATAACACAATCAGTTGTTCTTGGCAGAAGTGTGAGCATAGTTTAAAGAGAAAAGAATTGTGTAACTGCTGTAGAAATTCAGGGGAATAAGAGAACTTTGCAGCCTGTATTAGTCAGGAAACCTTTATAAGAGGACAGTTAAGCTGTGATATATGCAGTTAATTTCTTTTTTCTTTATAATTTTATTGAGAAACAAATATCAATGAGACAGTTTCAAAACCAATCAGTAGGACAGTTTCAACAATAAATACATTGCACATTGTTGTCTCAGTGGTTATTCATTGTACAAGATGCAGACATGATAGCCCATTCACAGACACTATTAAAACAAATCTTATTCATTGAATTAAGAGAATGTAGCTATATATCTATCCTAACTATTTTGAATATACAGATACAAAATGGTTCTTCATTTGTATCCCCCTCTTTTTGTTTAGAAGGGTATTCACAGAATGTAGAAGGGTATTCCACTGTCATTTAAATATTGTAGGTGCATGAATTCAGCAAAATATTCCAATATAGTCCAGTAGTCCATAATAGTAATGGGTTATCGGTAGGACTGGCAATGTCAGAAGTTGTTGACCTGAGCCCTTTACAGCCCAGCATACCAACATGGCTTTACCCCTTATACCTCATTTTTATACCTTTCTGCTGGATAGAATGCAGTTAATTTAAAGATGACACACTTGTTTGTTTTCTGGTTGGTTGAGGAAGAGAACAACTTATACATTTATTTATTTTTTGTTTGTATTATTTAAATCATTTTTTAAAAATAACTTGAATATTACATAAACCCAAAGTATACCATTTATGGGTTCTATACTATTTAACTTAGTTGAAGCCAAGATAATTTTTGCTATAAAATAGTTTAACATTGGGGCTGGTGAGATGGCTCAGTGGTCTAAAGCACCTACTTAGAACAAGCTTAGCAAAGCACATGGACTGCGGTTCAATCCCCCAGCACCACATGCCAGCCAGCCCCGCCCCCTGGTGGGCTGAGCTGGCCACACTCACACACACATAAATAAATAAAATTATTTAAAAAAATAGTTTAACATGGCTGCTTTAAGTAATCAAGCTTTAAAATATCAAAGAAAAATTTTTCATTCATCAAAAAGAGCGGTTTTGAGGGAACTTTTGAAACAAATAAGTATAGAGATGACTCCAATTTAACATGGAACTTGAAAACTCAGAATAAAGGAAAAAGCAAGCAAAGGGTCTAAAATGAGTTATTTTAGCATGTAAGAAATACAAAAACTAGAGCTTTAATTTTTCTGACTGGGACTGGGGAGATGGCTCAGTGAAACAAGTGCTTGCCTTGGAAGCGCAAGGGCCTGAGTTCAATTCCCGGTTCCACCAAAAAAAAAAAAAAAAAAGTTTCTGACTTAAATATTTCTGACTTCTAGTATAGAGGAAGAAAGTGTTAATAGCATATTATCAAGTTTTTATATGTAGTTGCTTTATATCTATCACTAATCTAGGACAGATAGGGCCAACATTATTTTTAAAATGACTAAAGCAACCTGTTGATAGAAATCAGAAAATAAAGCAAAATTTTAAAAGTTTCACAGAAATCTGTGATTTTCCCAAGTGTTCTATGGGGCAACTGTTTGACTAACCTAATTATACTCATTTTGATGAAAAATGGTTATATTAAAATAGTTTTAAATGTAAATACTAGTGAGGATTTAGTATGAAATATCCCAGTTTCTTAACTTGCCTATATCTTTAAAATATTCATACTGCCTGATATTCTAGCCTGATGATTCACTGCAAATTATATAGTGACCACTTCCTGAAATAAAGACCGAGTTCAGCTGAGAGACACTCAGCTCTCTAGGCTCTGTTCTGAAACCTCATCCCCTAAGTCTTGAGAGAATGTCACACCCTTTTGCAATAATCCTTGCATAAGTAAACTACTGTTCTGAGAAACTCTTAAAATGATTTGGGTCTATATATTCAATGTATTTTCAAGGTTTTAGGAAGAATAAAAGATAGGAAAAAGACTTATGGTTAGCTCTCTTAAAATTAATGAACTGTAAATAGCAAATAACTTTTGCAGACATTAGAATTTTTAAGCAAAAAGGTCAATATTTATATTATAATCCATTAAATGTGGTAGTTGGATGACTGGAGGTACAGGTGCATGGCAGAATATTTGTCTAGCATATACAAGGTCCTTATTTCATTACCAGCACTGGAAAACAAGATAGTAGACTGAGATGTTGGAAAATTTTGGAAATGGGTCTAGTCATTTTAAATGTACTTGTTGCCTGAATTATATATAAACTTAAAATAGAAAATGTTGGTATGCATATCTTATAACAAATAATTTAAATGCCAACAAGGACAAATAGAAAATAGAGAGTTGGGCACAATCAGAGAGAGTCACCTAAAAGGAACTTTATTTTATTTTTTAAAAAGGGAATAATTAGTTTATACATTATCATCTTTGTTAAATTTCAAATTTTCCTTTTTTGATAGCACAGAACATAAGTAGGTTAGCCAACCTCAGTTCAGGAAGAATACTAGAATTTTAAACAGAAGTGAGAACAGCCTGAGTCAGAAGTAGGTAAGGTTTTAGAAGAGAGTAATTATAGTTTGCAAGTGATTAAGACATTTCAGAGCCTAAAATGACCATGCGCCAAGTTCTGATGCCTTACAGCTTCAATGAGAGCCAACAGAGTAGCCAGGCTTCAAAAAGCATTTGTGCCCAGGCCAACACCTACAGTAAGTTTTTAAAGCTAAGGTGTTTTAAAATAGTTCTAATGACATTGGAGAGATATAATGATATGATGAAGCTAATAAGGATAGATAAGTTTAATTTATTGTGGAATGTGCTTTGTTTGCTTCAGATATTTTGCTTTATTATTTTTCTTTTCCTAGATTTATATCATCGAGGGCCAGGGAAATAGCTCAGCAGCATAATCACCTATCTAGGAAGCAAGAGGTCCTGAGTTTGATCCCTGGTACCAAAAAAACAGAACAAACAAACAAAAAAGAACAAACTAGATTTATACAATCCATCCATCACATTCATGTGGTTATTTTTAAGACAGAATATGTGAGGGGTTCAAAGGGGTTCTTTGCCTCCCTATGGCTGATGTTAGTTAACAGCTCCCCACGGGAAACTTCAAACTGCTGTCCATAGATTAACTACCATGGGATGAAGTTATTTTATATCTCTTTATATAACTCATACTTCCTCAGTTGGTGAATTAGATATCATTGCTAGGGTAAAAGATTGATTCTTGGATATCATCCTTAAAGCAGTTATTTATTTTGGTGAACTACTTTACTGAGCCCAATTTAATTTCAATCAGGATACCATTTAAAAGTATTTAACCTTATAAAATTAAATTATGAAGAATTTTCCTTTGAAAAAAAAATATATATATATATATCTTAAGTATACAAATTAATGAGGTTTAACAAATACAACCCATATAATCACCACCCCTGTTAATGTTGAAAGATTTCTTTTATGCCCCTTTGAAGTGAATTTCCAACCTTTCCCTGTTCCTGCCCTAGGCAACCACTGACTTTTTCTTCCACTTAAAAAATCTATATATTAATTTTATATATTCTATAATATTATGCAAATAAAATGTAGAATATATTCCTTGGCTTTAGACTTGTTTTGCTAAGCAAAATAGTACGTGAACATAACATGTTTTTGTTTGCATCAGCAGCTTTTCTTTTCCAATTATTATGTGAGTACAACACATATTTTATCAGCTCAACAGCTTATGGACATTTGGGTTCTTAAGAATATCATGGAAAAAAGATGCTGGTGGCCAGAAAAGAGCAGGTCAACTGTGCCAGACAAAGGGATTGGAACCATATATATCATACTCGAGGTTACATCTTCATGACCCACTAGATACACAAGGAAGTGTGATTTATTAATCTCATGGGATTTTTAATCCACACAAGTTAACATATCATAGTTAATTGTCACAATAATTATAAGGTGTTATGTGATTGTGGTTTTAATTTTCATTTCCTTGTTGACCAATGAGCTTGAACATTTTATGTACTCATTGCATATTTCTGCATTTTATTTTGTGAATCATCTGTAAAAGTCTTCCACCAATGTTTATTGGATGGTTTCTCATTTTATTTTATTAAAATTCTTCACATATGGTGAATGACGGTCCCCGTTTACATATAGGTGTCACAAATATTTTATCTTGACCTATCATTTGCATTTTCATTTGCAAATTGTGTCTTTGTATTGTAAAAACTTTTGTTTTGGATAAAATTGAGGTAACATTTGATTGTGGCATTAATGATTAAACTGAAGGTTGCTCTATACCTGAGCTACATACAGAACCATTTTCATTATTTTTATTTTTTATCACAATTTGCTTATTTATTTTTAATGAGAATAGAAAATAGTAAAACAAAGAGATGATACAGAATTTTACTAAACAAAGTGATAGAAATTCAACAACCGTTGTTATATTACATATTGTTGTCTTCAAATTAGTTGTTCAGTTTACCAGATATAAGCATACAAAATTGGTCAAAATTATAAAAAATTGATTTTTTACATAATTTTATTCAGAAACAAATAGCAATGAGACAGTTTCTAAACCTATTACTAGCACAGTTTCAATAATTAATACAGTGCATATTTTTGTCTTCGTGGTTATTCATTGTACAAGATGCAGACATGATATCCTGTCCACAAACACTATTAGAACAAATCTCTCCATTCACTGAATTAAGAGAATGCAGCTGTATACCTATCCTAACTATCTTGAATATACAGATACAAAATGGTCATTCATTTGTATCCCCTTTTTTGTTTCGTTTTGTCAGAGAAGGGCATTCCATTGTCATTTAAATATTGTAGGTGCCTGAATTCAGCAAAATATTCCAATATAGTCCAGTTGTCCATAATAGTAATGGGTTATCCGTAGGGCTGGCAATGTCAGAATTTGTTGACTTGAGCCTTTTACAGATCAGCATATTAATATGGCTTTACTTTTTGTACATCATTTTTATACTTTTCTGCTGGATGATTAAGACCAAGATAAAGCAAAACCTATGTAACAAGAAACGTAACTTTTGTATCTGATAAGGTTATTCAAATCCCCTCAGGATTTATCCTGAAACCCTGTACCACTGTTTCTAGACCCTTTGTCAGTGTCAGCCATCTGGATGAGTCACAGCTATTGCTTGACCAGTTTGCTCTCTGTGAAAGCCTGAGAGAATGTTTTCTCTCCATGTGACTCTCCTTAGGCACACCACATCATTGATCACTTTCCTCTGTGGCCCCATAATCTCCTTGATTAGAAAACATGGGACACAACTGAGTCACATGAGTACAGGTTCTCCTATATCCCGAGTCTTCACTGACCTTGAAAGGCTAGAGCCAAATCTTGGAAACAACCAAGATGTCCATCACATGAGACATGGGTGAAAAGGAGTGGTATTTTTATACTATGGAGTATTACTCAGCTATAAAGGATGATAAACTCGAAGCCTCTATATTTAAAAGGATGTCGCTCAAAGATATACTCATAAGCGAAATAAACCAGACCCACATATGTAAATATCATATAGTCTCCCTAGTATAAGAACTCAAAAGAAGAAATAAAAATATATAGGTGTAGCACAATTTAAAGGAAAGTGAGAACTTGATCATTTTTATTTTAAGACAGTGTTTCATTAAATAGTCCAGGCTAGCCTCAAACTTGCCACAGCATCCCAGAAAGCTTCAATTACAAGGTTTATGCCTTATACCTGTTTCAGTTAACACTTTTTTGTGATTTAAAAGTGAATTCTAAGAAAGTGTTAAGAAGTATTATTAGCTATTTTAATAATAGTTACTATATTATAATATCTAAATATATCATGAGCATGGACTTGGGAGATATCCAGAACTGAGGTCTCGTGTTACTTCCATTTACTATGTGACCTGGGTGAGTTACCTACCATCTCTGTTTTTCAGTTTTCTCAAAGATAACATGTGGGATAATTCTATTGCATATATTCCAGGTACATACTGAAACATACAAAGCACTAATGAAGTGGTAGTTGTTCATACTCGCAAATATGTGTCCTTTTGATCTTACCATCTTTTAACGCCCTCCCCCTTTTCCTTTCCTAACTTAGGCAGGCAGTCAAGAACATTTCGCTATGAACATTGAATGACCAGCTCTATAAGAGAAGTACTCTAGCACACTTTGAATTTCAATGTAGTCAAGGTCTCATTTCCTTGAAAACAAGGGAGAACACACATTTATACCGAGCAGAGCCCTGCATGGCTATTCACCAAATCAGTGAGCAGCTGCATAATACTGAGAACTTATTTCTGTGGTCCTACAATATAGAAATTATAGGAGACTATCAAGCTTCTGTTCTTGCTACTTAGTTTTCTGTATTTGAATTTGAGTCTTCTAATCAAACACATTTTCAGAGTATTTTAATTCCCTCTCAATTTCTGAAAGATATTGTTTCTTTGACCTTGTCATAATTAACAATAGATATTTCTTGCTAATGAGCTATTACCTGCAATGCCACGTAATCCTTGTGATAGGCTAGCAGACTCACTAATAAAATTTGATCATCCTCTCAAATTAGCTGGCAAGACTTTGCGCTTTGACACTAAGAAAAGTCTTTGAAGCTAACTTACCAATCTTAGCTACTTCACATGAATAGAAAATACAGGGTTGCTGAATATGGAAGTTTGTCTTGAGCATGTGTTCAGCATACAAATCTACCTTGAAACTGTAGTGGATTATCTGACATTGGAACAAATTTCAATTCCTTGTTCCTGGATAAACATCTACTTAGGAAATTGTTATTAAATAATTTTTATCAAAACATTTTTCCAAAGATTCTATTCAAAGTATACCACTAAACAGGTAATATTTGCAAAGCCTTAACCTGATTTCTTTGGCGCCTCCCTTTAGTGCATGTGTCAGTTTTCTCCCACACTTCTAGCAATGAAAATAATTAACACACACACACACACACATGCACGCACACACACACACAACACACACTGGACAATTCTTTGAAAAGAATAAAATAAATCTCACTAAAAAGTATGATAGACTATGAAGTTTTCTGCTTAACTAGCCTCTTTGATTAAGACTCTACTGAAATACACTAAAAATGGTAGAATTGAGAGCAAAAGTAGAGCATTTAAGTCCCCATTTACAATTGTTAACTGTGATATTGACAACAACCTATCTGAGCCACAATTTCCTTATATGATATATTGGTATAGAAGTGTTTATGTTACAGAGCCATTGAAACTATTCAAATAAAAAATACTATCTTTGTAAAATCTAAATGTTTTGTATTGGAAAGGAAATAGAGATTTGCCTATGTATATACTACAATCTAAAAGGTAAATGCTTTCAACTAGAGCACAAATTGTAATGAACATAGAGTTGCACTGCCCTCATTATCCTTTGTAGGGAAAAAAGATGGCTTTCCCTCTGTGTGTATATTTGAACAAAATGACAATAGCTCAATTCAATAAGAGAATAGACATGCAAATTTACTTTTGTTTAAAAGGGGAAAATCGGGCCAGGGAGATAGCTCAGTAAGGCCAGGGAGATAGCTCAGTAGAATAAGCGCTTGCCTGGCAAGAGCAAGGGCCTGAGTTCAATCCCTGGTTCCACAAAATAAATAAATAAATAAATAAATAAATAAATAAATAATAAAAGGGGAAAATCACTGAATGGAAGGGAAGATATCACATGAGTTTGATCATCCCCTAGATCAACATGATTCAGAAAATTGTACCCCATTTTCCATATTAAAGTGTGAGAATGGTGAATGTTAAGAAATGTTAAATATGTTTAGGGGAACTCAAGAAGATTGGGGAACATAAAATGGTCTGGGCAAAGACCTCTCAGGATGTAAAATAAATAATGGATTGTAGGTAATTATCTGTAGAACTGAACAGAGGATGGAGTCCTGTTGCAAGTCTGTTCAGATATTTTCACAACTTTATTATTTTTTCTTTACATGCAAGTTTAGTGAATGAAATCTCATAGAAGGGGCACACACTTACAAAGGAATATATTCTTTACGGAGTAAATTTGTTTTACTAAAGGATGACTTCTCAGGGCTTTTTCTGTGTCTTCAGTTTCTCAATATACTCAAATCAGAAAACCGATGATATGAAAGGGGCATAATGTGAGGTGACATATTCTGATTTTCTATTGTCACATTTTTGAGAAGCTTATTCTGAATCTCATCACATATTCGCACAGAATTAAACACAGGTAATGATATGAAAGGTCATAGTAGACGCAGGGAAGACTTAAGATGCTATTGCAGTTGTCCAAGAGACAGATGGTGAAAGTTTCACTTAGAGTAATGACAGTGAAGATAGAGAAAAGCAGGTGTAGTAAGGATATGATTTTGGACATAGATTCAAAAGACTAAGAGATGAAAGGGAAAATGGAGCAATGTAGTGCCATATTTTGTGAAGATATGTGATAAAGGTTTATATTTTAGAGCATATTATTTTTAGATACTTAGTAGACATTCAGCTGGATATACAAGAGAGGCTATTGCGTATGAGTTTGGAACTGAGGAGAAATAAGAACAGGCAATATGGAGGAAAATTCAACACAGAACATATAGACATAGGAGTCATTTGCATAAGAACATGAAACGATATGAGATCACCTCCTAGGATATGGGCTCCTGGCTCTCTGTGTTTCTCAGGAATGGAGAACAGTGTGTATTGTATTCATGGCTATACTATTGTAGAAATGCAGTATACATCAACTGTTACATTCGGCAACAAGACCTTTTGGCAATAGGCCTTAGTGAAATACAGGAATTGTTCTCTGATTGTATTCTTTAAGTCAATGGTTACAAAGAGTTAACTATGTGTTAAGTGATTTATGTGCATTTTATCATTTAGTTTTCAACCCAATTAAGATAAAAATGATTACTCTGATGTTACGCATTAGAAACCAAAGTTCTTAGAAGTAACACAGTTTATTCCAGATTATACAGTAATGGGTGAAAGTAGTTTTGTACCCTGTTAGCTTCCATATGCAATGCATCCATCACACTACTGACAATAATGGCAGCAATTGATGAATGTTATTATAATTTGGGAATGGTTTTAATTTTCCAACAAAATATCCTTCTTTGGGAAGCTTGGTCACAGGTGAAGCATTCTTGGGATAAGCTGGGGCTTACTGGGAAGTAATTAGGTTACTGGGGTTGCTGCTGTTCAGAGAGATTAATGTAGTTTATGTGCAACCCCTATAAATTTATAAGAGTAGATTATTATAAAAAAGGAATACAGGCCCACATGCATTCTCTGGTTTCCTGTCTCATCTCATACATGCTCTCCCAGCATGATGCCATATGTCATGGGGTGATGTAGCCAAGGGGATCCTCACTTGAAGTCAAGCTGGATGGAGCTTCCAGTCTTCAACTGTCAACACTCCCAAATTGTAAGCCAAAAAATTTCTGTCCTTTCTAATGTACCTGGCATCAGGTATTATGTTGTAACACCTGAAAATTGACTAAAACAAGGAGTCAGTATATCCAGATCTAGTACTAAAGGGATTGTGATGTCATATCTACTCTCATTCACATAAAAACTCTGCTTATTTTCCACATTTTGTAGATGAGAAATCCAAGCACTTAGAGGAGTGAAATAACCTGGCTGAAGTCATATGGTTAGTAAGTGGCACAGTAGTACCATCATGGTGGGAGAGCAGGTATATGGTAATGCAGGAAACCAGAGAATGCATGTGGGCCTGTATTTTTCTTTGATAATAATCTACTCTCTTACAAATTTATTGGGGTTCCACACAAACTACATTAATCTCTCTTAAGAACTTTGGCATAGAAGACTGCTCTGTTAGCCACTTTGGAAAAACCACCAGATGTCTGAAAGCCATGCAGAATTGTTTGATTGGGTCCAATGTCCTTCAGCACCACATTCATATAAAGATATGCCTCCAGTTTTTCTTCTCACTCAGGTGTTTTTTTTTTTTTTTTTTTTTTTTGGTGGAACTGGGGATTGAACTCAGACCCTTGCGCTTGCCGGGGAAGCGATTATCCTACTGAGCCATCTCCCTGGCCCCTCACTCAGGTTTTTTGCTAGAAAAATATTTCTAGGATGCAGAAAAGTACAAACAAAAGAAGGGGAAAAGAAACATTTAGGTGTATATGCAGTATATTTTGAATAATTGTGATGTTGATTTCTGCTGGTTTTTGAAATAAGCAGTTAGTGCTTAAATTTATTTTTGCTCTGATTTTCCTCTTTTGAATTTCATATAAATTCTTTATTCTTATTTTGTTTTAATTTTTCTTTAACCAAATATTACATGCTTATATCTGGTAATCTGAACTACTAACTTGAAAATAGCTTGATAGCATCAAATAATACAGCTACAATTGTTGAATTCCTACTTCTTCATTTAGTGAAATCTTGTATCATTTCTAATGTTTTTTCTATCAATGTTTTGAATTATTTAAAAAATATAAGAAGTTCCATATATATATTGGAACTGAGGATTGAACTCAGACCCTTGTACTTGCCAGGGAAGCGCTTATTCTACTGAGCCATCTCCCCTGCTCAGTAGAATAAGCAGGGGAGATGGCTCAGTAGAATAAATGATTATATCTAATTTCATTGGGTTTTTATTGAACATATGCAGTATCTATAGCACATTAATAATTTCTCTGAGAACACCACATTATTTTTGATCATTTTCACTGAAGCTTGTATGGAGCATTAATAATAAACAAGTTTTTGACTGAAGATTCCTTATGTGCTTAATTGATCTGTTTGATTTTTTCTCACAGAAGAGTCTGAAACTACACACTAACATATATTTGTTTAATAAATGAGCCTTCAAACCCTAAAGGAAAGTAATACTCAGCAAATTAAATGCTGAGGCATCACAGTAAGCACATTGCCTTATAAACAGGTATGTCTCCAGTGAGTGGTGAGGGCCTCCTCCAAAACATGGTCAAGGATAAAATAAATGGCTTATTGTCTGTGATCCTCTAAAAAATCAAAGTTCAGAAGGGCTTTGTTTAAAATTTGTATGTGCTGAATTGAAGATAATGAAGTTTAGTAATTAAATAAGAGAACTTATGGGTATGCTCTATGAAAATAATCATGTATCTTCACTAGCAAACATATATGGAGATAGTTTGAAATAGTATTAATACTTATCAAGCACATACTAAAGCCCACATGCACATGTAGTGTCTTTTTAATTATTAAACTTGGGTTTGCTGTTGTTTTGTGAAATACATGCTCCAAATTAGAAGCTTGCATTTGACTCAATTCCCACGTTTTACGTTTTAAATTATACCACAATTATACTAAATTTCTAACAATCAAATATTTTAAAATATTCATTTGGAGCTTGAATAATATTTAAAAATAATATTTATCATAAAAGCTGAGTAAATAGCACCCATCGTCATGAGTTCAATTAAAATTTAAGTATAGTAAATACTAATTATAATGATGATTAGAATGATGGTGACAGAAACATCAGAATCCACCCAGAATTTTCAAAATACTAGTTCAGCCAAGCATCATATCCTATGAAAGAACACATGACTAACTATGTAGCCATTGTCAGGTATCAGCTAAACCAACAAGAGTGTGTTTCTCAGCAGAAATTTTTCTATCTTTCATCATTTTGTTTCTGAACATTGTAACTGCAAGTTGTTATATTTCTATTATCTTTCAACCATATAATCTGAGAGTGGTTAGTAGTCTTTGAAGTCATGTCTTCCAGTTTCTCTCCCAATAAAATGGTCAGTCTAAAGTTTCATTAAAGGCTTTCAGTGACAAGAACTTCACATTCTAAAAATGCAGTATGTTCACTTATTGAAGAATATTGACTTCTAGAAATGTTCCTTTCTGTATTGGGTAATAACTGTTTCCTGATAACTCTAATTGTCATTATATTTATTCCCATGAGTCATATTAAACTATGTGACTTAAATTTCTTTCTCTCTCTCTTTTTTTTTTTTTTTTCGGAACCGGGGATTGAACTCAGGCATTTGCGCTTGCCAGGGAAGTGCTTATTCAACTGAGCCATCTCCCCGGCCCTTAATTTTCTACATAGTAGACAGTTATATTTTAATACAATTTCAATTGCTCAGCCATCTATGACCATAATTCCTGATAATTCTTTCTCAATTTTGAAAACCTCCATACTGCATTTTCCTTCTTTTTGTTTGTTTTTATTTGTGTTTTTTGATCCTCTTGTGCATCAATCTTAAAATTTACCTCATTTTCTTTGGAATTAAATAGACTTGGTTTCAGATGTTTACTATCTACTATGTGACCTGTAACATGAGGTAAGTGATCCCTGTATCACAAGATATTGGGGAGAATTAATTTCATAGGAAGACCTTTTATTAGTATTCTGGTCAAGGAATATTCTGATTTATATTAGGAACACATAAACTTTTAATAAAAAATGTGGGAGGTAGTTGTAAATTGGTTTTTTCTCATTTTATAGACAAGAGCATTGAAATAGCAAGTACTTCTACAAGGTCACATAACAATTAATGGAAGATTAAGAATTTGAACCTAGGGCCAGCCAGATAGCTCAGTGGATTAAAGTGCCTGCTTAGGTAGACACAGGGGTTTGGGGTTCAATCCCTGCACTGCTGTGCTGGCCCCACCCTGAGGGCATGCTGAGACAGCAATTGAGACAAGGCATGGTGGTACATACCTGTAATCCCAGCACTTGGGAGGCTGAAAACAGGAGGATCACTGTGCATCTGATCTGTGTAGTGAGACCCTGTAGACCCTGTACTAAATACATAAAAAAAAGAATTTGAACCCAGGCAATTTTGCTTTAAATCATTTAGCCACCACACTGGACTACCATTATTAAACAAAGTTAATATATACATACATGATACCACACACATAGTATAGTGTATGATACAGTAATATTTTGATACATGTTCATTTTCTTTCCTATTAACTACTCTCTGTCACTTTTTTTTTTTCATTTTATGAATGGGCCTCACTGCACAGCTCAGACTTGTAGTAATCCTCCTATTTTCAGCCTCCCTGGTGCTGGGATTACAGGAGTGCACCACCCCACCCTGTCTTGTTCCCCAGCTCAGCACACCTGGGTGTGGGGACAGTATGACATGCAGGACCAGGGATCGAACCCTGGTCAATGTGCTTGCCAAAGCAGGTGCTTAGTCCACTGAGATATCTCACCGGCCCTCTCTGTCACTTTTTCACATGGTCTCCAGTTTTTGAAAATTCTAAATGTGGGCCTGGAATTACAGATATCCTTTAATAAACTAAAATAGAAGGATTAATATTTCTAGCTTTCATACCACATTTCATTTGGACACTTTGCAGACAAGAGATGTAAATTTTATTTTTTTAATTTTTATGTTTATTTTTTGGTGGCTAGCTCAGCTTGCTCTGGAGGCATGGCTGGCATGGGATGTTGTGCCCCAGATCGAACCACGGTCCCTGTGCTTGCCTAAGTTTGCCTAAGCAGGCACTTTAGTTAAATCTTATTTTTTGATAGCAACATGAAATTTCTTCCCAAATTTATGGTTAATCATTCTTTCATCTACAACTTCTCACAGATTAGGCACAATGTCATCTGTTGAAAACAAAACAGATAATAACAAGATAGATAAATCCCCTGCCTTGATGGAGTCTAGAGTGCAGTAGAAAAAAACAAAAAATAAGTAAACATAGAACTACCAATAGTAAGTGGTTATACAGAGAAAGTATAGACTATAAGAAATAATAATCAGGGAAATCATTTAAATTAAGGCAAGGAATAGCTGAAAAAAGTCGTTTCCATAATAAAAGTAAAGGGGAAACTCAAAAGGTGAATTGCAGTTACATAAGAAAAATGTGGACAGCCTTCAGAATGCAATTAAAATATGTTGAAGGTCCTGATGTGGAGAAGAGCTT
>NW_004524835.1:1316682-1324438 GCF_000260255.1 Octodon degus | reverse complement strand
AATATACTCCTCCATGTGAGACTAGAACCAATATACTGATGGTATGTTTGATGATTCTAGCCTTGTGCCAGCTAATTCTGCCAAGAGCTATATCATGAAGCCAAGAGAATTAGGCTCTGGAGTCACAATGTCATATGAGTTTATACTCAGAGATTAGCTCCACAACTAATGTTTTGCATGATCTTGAGTGAATAGTCTTTCCACCTCAGTTTACTACTTTAATATGTAGAACTAATGATAACCACCAGGAGGGGGGTTGTAATAATTAGCAATTATGTAAAATACTTGATATATGTGAAAGATCCTGGAAAAATGCCCAGTGTGCAAGCATTTACTCAGGAAAAGAAATTATAAATTGATTTCTTTATGATATGTGACAGAATAACTATTTCTTTTTAACGAAGTCACCACAGCATGAACTTTCACATCCAAATTGTGGTAAATTATTCATGTAAATATTATATTTGGATGGAGATGTCTTGAGTTTACTAGCTTCAATTTCTACCATTTTTTATGAAACCATAGTACTAGCATCTAAAAGAAGACTTAAGAAACCATTTTCACCTACACTGTTCAGAAAAGATAGTAACAAAAATTCTTAATCTCTATACCACATGTTCACTTATACATATATAGATATAGCAAAATGTTAATTTGCTTGTTTTGTTGGGGTCATGATCTGTGACAGGAGCTAGAGACTTTAACAGTTACTAAATATAATACACATTGCCTTCTGTACTTTCTCATTGTTGAGACAAAATATCCAACTCTCACAAGTTAAAGTAGGAGGCCAGGCCAAATAACTCAGCAGATTAAAGCACCTGCAAGCAGTCTCTGGGGCTGGGGGTTCAATCCCCAGGCCTGTTGAGCCAACCCTGCTCCCTGAGACAGCAATTAAGACTGGGCGTGGTGGCACATGCCTATAATCCCAGCACTTTGGAGGCTGTAAGCAGGAGTATCACTAGGAGTCCAATCTATGCCATGAGACCCTGTACAACCTGTACACCCTGTCCTAAATACAAAACAAACAAATAAAAAACAAGTAAAAGGAAAAATAATTCAGAAAAGAGTTTGTAGAGATTTCAATCCATAATTGGCTGACTCCAAAGCAGGATGGTATAGCACAGGGGCATGGAAGAAGAGGAACAGTCCAAGGTAGGGCAGACAGATAGCAACCAGCAGCAACAGCTGCAAGTTTCCCCTTCCCTTTTATCCCATCCAGGCTGCAAACCTTTTGGATGGTTCCACTCACAACCAGGGTGCATCTTCTGTCTTCAGAAAATCCATTCACCCACCCCCATAATTATGCTAATTAAAATCAGTGAACTAATTTAGTACCATACACCCTTAATCTCAGTATCACACACTCTACATTAGTGATGGCAGACTTTTGGTACCCACATTATTTGTTTTTCTTTTAAAACAAAAGTGTTAATGTATGAATTATTGTTGTAAACTATAACTTCAACATTCAGGTGTAATTGCAGAGTTGGCACTTTGTGATAAATAAGTATGCTTTGAGTTTCAGTTTGGGCACTCATCTCTAAAAGGTTCACCATGATCGCTCTAGATCCATCAAGTTCCAAAATGCCCTACCTATGAGTAGATGAGGCTTTGGTGGGGATATCTAGATACCAGCTATCACACACACACACACACACACACACACACACACACACACACCTTCAATGAATATGTTGCCCAATGAGTATGACAAATATGGAATGCGAAATAACAATCTTATAAGGCTGAAGCAAATATGTGTTCTATGTATTCTGTAGGAGCACAGAGAAAGGACAAATTAATTCTACCTGACGGTATGGCTGAAATAGCTAGTTTTTTTAAAAATACATATATGACATCAATAGGCATCTGTAACATCTCCAAAGTCACTAGCTTCATAGCAACATAAAATACATTTCATTTTATAACTGCTGAACTCCTTCTTATTTGAAGCATTTTTCCCTAATCTGTGCTAAGTGTTGGGAAGCTACCTCCAGTCATGTTCAGAGAAGAAAGTGAGGGCACAGTAAAAATAGGCAAAGGCCAAAACCATTAATCTCATAAATTCAAACACCAGTTTAACTTGTTGAAAGTACTAGCATATGTTTAAAGAGCCATTCAACTATTTTTCATGGCATAATAACTCAAAAGAGGAAAAATCACTTCAATGTATCAGAAGCTCTCTCAAGACTTGTTAATCTGAATTTATAGCTCATTGCCTTAGATGTGCTTTATTTAAATTCTGTCAAAAACCGTAGCTGGAGTATTCTTAGCTGGCCCAAAGAAAGTACATTTTGTATGTAGTAGTGGAGATATTAGACAGACTTTCAAGTGCTCAGAGGTGTATATGTTTCAACATAGCAATGACCAGACATAAGAAAACAGGGATACAGTACATATTTTTAACACTTTGCCTTTTGTCATAGGTCCTTTTATGCAAAAAGTGTTTTGAAGTTTGGAGGTGAACACACAGTTTTTTTCAGTGAAATGCTACAGGAAGTTACAATTAAAAAGAAGGTGGAGAGTGAAAATGGTGAAAGATGCCACAAGGCATTAATGAGTCGGGAGAAGGTCAGCAACTCATTTCAAGTTCATTAAATCTATTTAAGCTCAGAGTACTCCCCTGTGGAACTTTTGTGTTGGCTTCCCACCTCTAGTTGAGAGCAATGGAAAAAATTGGAAAGGTAATTTAATGATGCTTTTCAGGCTACACTTTCCTGTCCAATGTGATGAGTGGAAATTTCAGATTCCTCAATTCAGGGATATTATTATCACTATAATTATGGTCAGTGACAATTGTGTTTAAGATATGAAAATTTTTATTTGGTTCCAAAAATTCATGCAAATATTTTTTTAAATCTCCCAAGCTAGTTATTTTATTCTATTATTTTTTTTCAAAGTTTAAGTTTTAATGGAGTTCCAGGGCTGTGATACCATAATGACTTGGAAAGTAATGAATTAGCTATAAACATATTGCTACCACCTGAAAGCACGGCATGATGTTAACATTTGTTATTTCAGTTAGCTCTTCCTAGAAGAAGCCCAGGTATATTTATTTACTCTTATTCAACTTTGAATTCTTAACAGCTGTAGGAGAAAAAGAATATCCATTGAAGCCAGATATTGTGACACACACCTGTAATCTCAGCACTTTGGAGGCTGAGACAAGAGAATTATTACAAGTTCAAGGCTAGCCTGTTTACACAGTGAGTCCAAGGCCAGTGTGGACTACATAAGGAGAACCTGTCTCAAAAAATAAAAGCCATTGAGATATTTTCTTTACCTGTACATAAAATTTGTCTTATATCCTTGGCTTGGCAGTTCTCAAACTTCAACGTGCATCACACATGCTGGGAAAAATCATGTAGACTGTGTTGCTTCTCCTACTACAGAGTTTGATTCAGTATATGTGTAGTGGTACAGGGTTCTACAGCATTAGTGCCAAGAAAACAAAGAGTAATAATAATAGATGTATTACTTTTTAATTAATTCTAGACACTCTCTTCATATTTGTTTATTATTATGGTTAGTAGAACTAAATTGAAAATCAAGTTTTGAAAGGCTTTCTTTAGAAAGAGCTGATTTGGCCACTAAAACACATGTTTCTGCAATCTGCATCATCAGGCTGACATTTATTGCTTCATTAACAAAACTAATTGTCATATCAATCATCATGACTTGTATTTAAACATTGTCTTTTGATAAAAATCCTCCTTTTAACAAGACACTGAATTGTCACCAATCTAGAAGACTTGTATGCATTTTACATTTATGACTATATTTTATAAGTAACAAAATTACAAAGAAGTTGATTGGCCAAAAGTGATACGGTAATCACTGGCTTAGAGAATGTAAAAATATATATTTTCTCAATCGCAAAACAGTAACTTGTCAGACAGTTCTGCTTTCAACTAGAAAAGAAAAGTGGAAATCTGTAGAAATTGACATTTGTGCCAACAATATGAAAATATTGGGACCGGGGAGATGGCTCAGTGGAATAAGTGCTTCCCTGGCAAGTGCAAGGGCCTGAGTTCGATCCCTGGTTCTACCAAAAAACAAACAAACAAAAACCATGAAAATGTTTCCCTGCTACACTTTGACAACTCTTAAACAGTACTCTTTTTTTTATTAATTTTATTGAGAAAGAAATAGCAATGAGACAGTTCAAAACCAATTAATAGGACAGTTTCAATAATTAATACATTGCATATTGTTATCTTCTTAGCAGTTATTCATAGAACACATGCAGACATGATATCCTGTACAAATACTATTAGTACAAATCTTTGTTCTTATTGAATTAAGAGATAGTAGCTGTATATCTATCCTAAATACTTTGTATATAGATACAAAATTGTTCTTACTTTGTATCCCCTTTTTTGTTTAATTTTGTTAGAGATGGGTATTCCATTGCCATTTAAATATTGTTGGTACTTGAATTTAGCAAAATAGTCCAATATACTCCAATAGTCCATAATAGTAGTGAGTTTTCTGTAGAAATGGCAATGTTAGTTATTGACTTAAGCCTTTAACAGCTCAACATATTAATATGGCTTTACTTTTTATACCTCATTTTTATACTTTTCTGCTGGATGATTATGACCAAGATAAAGCAAGACCTATATAACAAGAAATGTATCTTTTGTATCTGATAAGGTCAGTCAAATCCCCTCAGGATTTATCCTGTAACCCTCTACCGCAGTCTGTAGATCCTTTGTTAGTGTCAGCCTTGTGGATTGAGTCATGGCCATTGCCTGATCATTTTGCTCTCTGTGAAAGCCTGAGATAAGGTTTTCTCTCCATGTGACTAACTTAGGCACACTCTACGTCATCGATCACCTTGTTCTTTGGCCCCAAAATCTACTTGATCAGAAAATTTGGAACACAACTAAGTTACATGATCTTACTTTTAGGTTCTCCTATGTCCTGAGTCTTCACTGACCTTGAAAGGCTACAGCAAAAATGTTGGCTGTCCTTGTAGACCTTCTTTTTCTCTAATTTTTGGTCCACAAATTTCTGTTGTTAACCCTTCATAAGAAAGGCTTATTATTACCCTACAACATATGCAGTTGGGTTTAACCTCACTATCTGTCTGAATATCAAACATCTTAGGCATAACATGGAACAGGTATTTTCCATCTAGCATTGCTATGTTAAACTTTAAGTCTCTATAGAAAATGGAGAAAAAAATTTAAAAAATATATTTTAAAAATATGACTAAATAATTACATGTTTTTACACAGAGATCTAGAAATCTAACCAGATACAGCATTGTAGCAGGACAGTCCTGTGATTTTTTTCTTTTCTCTTTTTTTCATTTATTGCCCTTTTATTTTTAAACAAACATTTACTTGAGAGACAGTATGGCAATAATTGGTATGTCATGACAAGTAGTATGTATTTAGAAGACCAGAATGACAGGCATTCCAAGCATGACCCTTCTATTACATATTGCTATCTTCAGTGCAGTTGCTTACCTCACAGTTATCAGCATATATAGTTAGTCAGGGTGAGAATCCTACCAATCTGCTGATGTTTCTCAGGATCATTGCCTTACCCATTTTGTCCATATAAATGTATGTCTTTGCCCGTGTAGTTTTTCTCAGGGGCCAGGGAGATAGCTCAGTAGAATAAGTGCTTGCCTGGAAAGCTCACGGTCCTGAGTTCTATCTGTGGTACTGCAAAAGAAAAAAAAAAAGACCTGTCATTTTCCCCAACTTTTCTCCTTGCCTTCTGCTCATTGTCAAATCCTCAAGTTCTCACTTTCCTTTTAATTGTGTTATATCTTTCTATTTGTATTTCTTCTTTTGAGTTCTTATACTAGGGAGACTATTCAATATTTACACATGTGGGTCTGGTTTAACACATGTGGGTCTGTTTTACAGTACTCATTTAACAGTACTATGGCTTACATACCTTCAATATGAAGTTCTCAATATTTACTCTCAAAGCAAGATTTGGAAATTTCAAGACCTTGTTTGGAATTATAATAGGTAGAAAAGGGAATTCCTTCAGCAGGAAAGCACTTACCAGTGGGTCTTGTCATTATACTTAAGGAATTAGAACTTTTAAACTGAGCTTAGATATTAATTAAAGGGGGGAGAGAACTTAAAGGTTTATATCCCTAAATATTCCAATTCTTTCCTAAATCGTGCTCTTACAATCCTTTCTACCTTTATTTAAATATTTCTCACAAATCTTTATCTTCCTTTCTTCCATTTTCCCAAGTTCATTCTTCAGTCTTCCTTTCTTTTCCTTTACTTTCTGTACCTTAAGCCTATTTGAACTCACTATGGCTTAACTCCACTGAAACCCTCACAGAAGTAAGTTACTGACCCCTGACCATCAAAATATTCAGATTAAATACCTAATAGATTCATTTGCATTGTTCACTGAATCTCTGACAGACATTATGCAAATGTAGTTAAAATTTTTAGTTCAATGTAATTGGGTGGATCCCTCCTCCAGTTTTCCTATGTTTCTGAAAATATTTTGTGTTTGATAGGTGATAGAGTTTGACAACATGAGACGTAAGAATCTGATTTGTTTGAGAGACTCAAGATTTTTTTTGAAGTTTTACATTCCACTTTTTCTTAAATTAATTATAATGAGAAAGAAGCAACAATGAGACAGTTTCAAAACAGGTTAGTAGGACAGTTACAATAATTAATACTGTATACTGTATACTGTATATAATTAATTGTATACTGTCTTTATAGTAGTTATTCATAGTACAAGATACAGACATGATATCTTGTCTAAACACTATTAGTTCAAAACTTTCTTCTCATTGAACTAAGTGAAAGTAGATGTATATTTATGCTAATATATATACATATATATATATATTTACTACAAAATGGACCTTCATTTATATCCCCCCCTTTTTTTTTACTTTTGTCAGAGATGGGTATTCCATTGCTATTCATATATTGTAAGTGCATGAATTCAGCAAAGTAATCCAATATAGTCCAGTGGTCCATAATGGTAGTGAGTTATCCAGAGGACTGGGAATGTCAGAAGTTGTTGATTTGAGCCCTTAACAGCTCAGCATATTAATATGGCTTTACTTTTTATACTTCGTTTTTATACTTTTCTGCTGGATGGTTAAGCTAAGGTAAAGCAAGACTTGTATATCAAGAAATGCAACTTTTGTATCTGATAAGGTCAGTCAAGTCCCCTTAGGCCTTCTCCCGAAGTGCTGTACCATACTTTGTAGATCGTTTTGTCAGTGTGAGCAATGTGGATGAGTCAAGGCCATTGCTTGAAGCATTTGCTTTCTGTGAAAGCCTGAGAGAATGTTTTCTCTCTGTGACTCTCCTTAGGCACACTTTACATCATCACTCATTTTCCTCTGTGGCCCCTTAATCTCCTTGATGAGAAAATTTTAGACACCAGTGAGCTACAGAATGTTAGAGTACAGGTTCTCTTACGAGACCCAAGATTTTTAACATTCTTGTTCTACCATTATTTAATGAAGCTTATTAATAGCCTGAAGAGGAACGTCAAAATTGTGGTTTTGTTATCAGAGGTGGGCAGGGACTTCTCTAAAAAATTCTTGGGAAGGGCCAGCCAAATAGCTCAGAGGATTAAAGTGCCTGCAAGCAGGCACAGGGGCTGGGGTTGGATCCCTGGGGCTGCCATGCCACCCCCCGGGGGGCACACTGAACCAGCAATTGAGCCTGGACATAATGGCATGTTCCTGTAATCTCAGCTCTTGGGAGGCTGAAAACAGGTGCATCACTACAAGTCC
>NW_004524835.1:1307173-1316530 GCF_000260255.1 Octodon degus | reverse complement strand
TATATATATATGTGTGTGTGTGTGTGTGTGTGTGTGTGTGTGTGTGAATTACAACCTTCCACAGATATGTATAGACCTCACATTATGAACATTCATAGATGCTAACAAATTTCAGAAGTAGCTCATGTGTCTGCTGGACATTGTCACAGTCATGCTGCTATGTGCATACTGTATACTGCAATAGTATATGCAGTTGTATAGTGCACAGAACGCAGATGTTCAGAAGCAAGCAGAAAAGTATTGGTGACATGAAGAAGACTGCTAAGAAGCACAAAGCAGTAACCATAGAAACAAAAGTGAAAAACTTTTCTGTAATATACCACCATTTTAATATTACTTTAAAAGTAAAAGTAGGACCCACCGAGATACCTCAGCAGAAGAAAGTGCCTGCTTAGAGAAGTTTAGGCAAGTTCAGGGACAGCTATTTGATCCTACACCACACGCTGCACCAGCCCTACCCCAGGACAGGCTGAGCCAACCAGAGTCTGGGCATAGTGGCAAACGCCTGTAATCCCAGAGCTGGGGAAGCTTAATGCAGGATGATCACAAGTCTGAGCTTCAAAGTGAGACCCTGCAACAACCAAATGCATTAAAAAAGTAAAAGTAATTCATTTACTCTGTGTGTGTGTGTGTGTGTGTGTGTGTGTGTCTTTGATTGATTTATGCTGATGTCAAAGATGTAAAAGATTTACTTTGTTGGACTTACAAACAAATTTGATTTACAAAAGTTCTTCCAAAATGGAACCTGTTTATTAGCTGGGGATTTATGCTGTGTGTGTGTGTGTGTGTGTGTGTGTGTGTGTGTGTGTGTATGTGTGTGTGTGTAATCACATACACACATAATGCACTCATAGACACATAACACAGATACACACATACATACACAATTCACCCATGGAAATGTACTAAGGGGTTGTCAGAAAATGGACCCCAGAATGCTAGCAAGTAAGATATTTGGTTTTGTATTTGAGACTAGTGAGAAGAAATTTGGAGCTTAGCAGCTAAGAAGGGCCACAGAAGTAGTTCACATGAGGGGGCAAATATCTTAGGTTGTGACAGGTGACGAATACCTTAGTCTATGATTTTGTCTAGATTTTATTTTAATAATGCAATCTGTGGGAAGTAGTTTTTACTTTTTGATTTGCTTTCCTTTCCTTCATATTTTATTGGTCTCTCTTAGTGCTAATGAAAAAAGCTATGATCCTCACCAGGGCTCTTTTTAGAACTGAGAACATGCTTTAGTCTCTTACATATCTTCCAGGATCTAAGGATGTGAACACCAAAATAGTCAGTGAATAATATTTTATGATTTTCAGTGTTCATAAAGAAAAGCATAAATGGGAGAATCTGAAAGTATAAACATGAAGGGTAAGATTCCATTGATAATAATCAGGTCATGTTTTCTCCCATTAACTCAAAGGCTAAGCCTTCTGCACATCCTTTCATTCAGCCAGCACAAGTAACTGTTTGTTGTGAGGTAATAAGCAAAGGAAAACCCACAATTTAGTTAAAGATACATAGAGAGTTGTACAATAAATGGTTCTACATTCTTAGACTAATCACTACTTCTTTCTTTAGAGCTGAACAAAAAGAATGGAATAAATAAAAATACCAAAAGGGCAAGGAAGAAATAGGATTCATTGTACTTAAATTCAACAAAATACGTTGGGCCCCTACATCATAGTAAAATAAGGAACTCCCTGCTATTTCCTCACATTTTAATAATTGGAAGGAATTAATGACAGCCATTAACCCATGTAGGTAAATAATTCTATTATGACTTCATTAGAAAAGTTCAACAAAGCAGGCACAATTTAGGTTTTCTGGAGCCCCAAGTGAAGAAAATACAATACTATCCACAGTAAGCATAATAGTGCTATCAATGGTAGCAACAATAATTATCATGGATTGATGTTTATTGTAGGTCTGATACTATGAAAAAAGCTTGCTAAGAATTTTCTCCTTTAATCCTTATATCAACTAGGTCATTTAAGTCTTAAAATTGTGCTCTTCTGAAGACTAAAGCTGAGAGATTTAGTAACTTTGGCAGGGTCACACAGCTAGAAAATGATAAAGCTAGAATTTATTCTACAGCCTTCATTCACATAAATGATTCCACAGAAAAGATAATATTCACCGTGGTCTTTTAAGTAAATAAGCTAAGGGCCGGCAAAATAGCTCAGTGGATTAAAACACCTGCAAGCAGATGCAGGGGCCTGGAGTTCAATCCCCAGGCCTGCCTTTCTAGCCCTGCCCCCAGGATGAGCTGAGATGGCAATTGAGACTGGGTATGGTGGCACGCACCTGTAATCCCAGCTCTTGGGATGCTATAAACAGGTGGATCACTACAAGTCTGATCTAGTAATGAGACCCTGAACACCCTGTAGACCTTTCCCTAAAAATGCAAAAAAAGAAAAAAGTAAATAAGGTATAGTTTGATTTCAACAGGCAGAAAGGATCAATACAAGGACAACTGTACAGGTTTTATGGCACACTTTGAGCATGGGAAATAGTACATGTTAGCCAGGGTAGAGCCAAATCTGTGTTGCCAGCAGAACAAGCAAATCATAAACGAAAGATGATGAGTGTGACTGTAGCCTTGCAATTGCTTCACTCAGGAATTCCAGATCTACAGTTCCAAAGTCACTGAGAAAGAAGCATAGGTCTGGAATTAATCTTAGGGCATGGCACAGTGTTTGGGTAGGAGAGGCAGAGCCACACACTCTGTAGATAGAAAGCAAGTAGTTAGAATAGTCATAAAACCCAGGGTTTCCTGCATGGTCAATGCTGTGAAAGAACAGGGGGCCAGAATGTGGGGTTTAATCCTTAATCTCAAATGATATAAAACTTGAAAACAATAAGGGCTGAATATAGACTAAGTTGCCAGCATTTAGTGATAATCTTCTACTGGTGGTGTGCTATGCAAATCACAGGAAATTCCCATTTAGTCCTCAGAACCCATTGTAAAGTAAATTGAGATGTTCCCCATTTTAAAGAAAGAAAACAGAAAATTGAGTATAGAGTTTAAGAAACTTGATCAAGCACTCACAGCTAGTTAAAAAGAAGAGCATGGATTTAAAACTACTCTGTTTAATTCTAAAGCTTCTATTCTTAACTTCCAAAATCACTTGCCACAGGATTTGTCCATGAGGCAGTCTTCCTTGAGAGAGTTTTCAGAGTAGAAAGAAGTGTCACAAACACTTTTGTATCTGTATATCTAAAATAGTTAGGTTAGATATACAGCTACTTTCTCTTAATTCAGTGAGAAGAAAGATTTGGACTAGTAGTGTTTGGACAGGATATCATGTATGCATCTTATACTATGAATAACTACTACGAAGACAACACTATGCAATGTATTAATTATTGTAACTGTCCTACTACCTGTTTTGAAACTGTCTCATTGCTATTTGTTTCTCAATAAAATTAACAAAAAAAAAAGACTGACTGGAGGAGAAAAAGAATGACTGCAAGATGAGTGGTTAGTAAGACAGTAGAAGTTAGAGGTATCAACTTATTGTTTCTGTAAATTAGAAGAGCTAGCAAAAAAAGATAAACAATGGAGGTGGATAGCCTGAGAGGATAGACTAGCCAAGGAAGTTTCTTTTAGGGTAAGTAAGGACTGGGCCTGTTGTTCACTGGTTAGCTAGTGGATAAGGAGAAAGAAGGCATAGTTTATGGAACAAGAATGTGGGAGAGATAGGAGGAGTAAGATTAAGAAGACACTGACAAACGTCCAACTTAGAAGAAAGACTCTTAATTTGCAACCCACTTTTGTAAACTCTTCTCTCCTGATCCTATCAAACTGTGAAATCTGTGGACCAGATTCAGTGAGCATTTTACTTAGAAAAATATAACTACTTATTATATTTGATACATATTAAGTGAATTTTCCTTCATAAAATATAATAAAATGTGGAATGACAACAAATCATATTGTACAATTAATTAAGAATCATACATAAGGATAAAATTAAAGATGCCAAACCATTACATAATGGCATGATGCTTATTCTCTATCTGGCAGTTGAATCTTCATAGAAATATGGGAAACAGAAATTCAGGCCCATTTCCCACATAACATTCCGATGCAGACAGATGTAAATGTGAGTCTGTGACTCACTGAGCACTTATTGGAAATCTTCTAGGTGCCAGGCTCTGGGTTATGCATTGGGGTACAGAGATAAAAGATAAAGTTAACTGCTTAAAGATTTCACAATCTGGTACAACAGTTAGAGAAATCGATATAGCATAATAATTTGTGATTAATACTGTGATAGAGATACATACCACAAAATACAATTGCTGTGAGCATGGAGGCAGGGGTCAGGGTTCAGGGAAGATTTCCTTAAGGTGATGATAGTTGAGATGAGTTTTGATCCTATACTCTTGCTTTTATAGAAAACTATGTAGGCCAACCATTCTCCTAATGTACAATATTCCAAGAACAGAGCAACTCACTGCTCTGGCTTCTTCCTAAATTACTGACATCAAGGACATTGAAATAAAAATATAAGTAGGAAGGAAGGTGGTATGCAATCACTTTAAACCTAACCTTTGGGTTAGTGGGTTATATGAGAAAATAAGAGTTATGGGTTAAGAAATATAATTTAAATGTATAGCCTTCCCTTTTATAGATTTTTTAAAAAGTGAAGAAGTGGAAAAGGAAATAAGGAGGGACTAAAGAATGGAAGAAAAGAACATCTACCTTGCTTTTCAAACTTTCTTTCTATTGAGAAAAAAACATTATTTTTGCATGAGCAGCACACTCCTTTTGTCTGCTTAAGTCTTTATTTTTGAGCCTTTTGCCACATGAAAATGGCAGTGAATATATGTATGCTTATGTTCAAAGATATTTATAAATGAAAATCAGTCTCAACCAAGATCTATTTCTCTCTTCCTTCAAGCTGGAAGAGTGATTGTAGATAAGATCGTATTTTATCTGAACAACTTGTTCAATGTGGAATAGTCACTCTAGGAAATTGAAAACTAAATTTAAAATTTATAAGGAGGAAATTCTGAAAGGACTCTTGCAATGACACACTCCACTGCATTCCTGTCCTGGCATGATGCTGAGCCCTGAAGAAACTGGATGGCAGTGGTCTGTTCTTAGTATTCAATTATTTGGCAGCCCAGTCTTTGTTCATTTGCAGTTCATACACACACACACACACACACACACACACACACACACACACACACTGTAGGAAAGATCCAGCATGAATATTATTCTTTCTAAATTCACTGTTAATTTCCATTTCCTTAACACAAGAGAATAACCATGCACTGTAGCAGGGAAGACTATGGTTATACATAAGGAAAAAATATCAGATGGATTAAAATATAATTGAAGACATTATGGAAGATTTGGAAAAGTTCTTGTTTTCTGTTTTGTTTGTTTATTTGCATTATTCTTGCTATTTGGGCAAAGGACTTGTTTTTAAAAGAATATGGGCTTATGAGAGACAATTTTAAAGAAGAAAGAAAAGGTCATGTATCACATAGTTTATCAGTGTGACAGAAGATCATTCAGTTTGAAAAACTCTATGATCCTGCCCTGTGGTTTTCAAATGACCTCTTTTTGTATTAGCCTAGCAACACTCAGTTTCTTTTAGTGCTAGGAAAGGACTACTCCTTTATAGGCCCCTTTAGTGGTGTAGAGGAAGTGTTGTAATCTAAATAAAAGCATTTGATAAGAATCACTGCATCAAATATAGCTTTTCTTTTTTCCTTTTCTTTCTTTCTTTTTCTTTTTTTCCTGGGGGGGGAGAAGATACTTTATTAACTGACCAAATCATAAACACACCATGGTAAATACCTTAGTTCATCCTTCTAAAAAGCCGGTTGATCTGATCTTCCCTATTTCCAGAATCTCCACCTTATACAAGATGGGTGGTTTTTTTCTTCATTCTACCTTGTGAAGATGATAACTTGAATAGCCACAGGAAGTTATTTGCATCTTTGAAGCATTTGCCTACAGCATAGATCTCATGAATATGGTCCTCCATGCAGATGATACCATATTTACCAAGAGATCAAGCAATCAATGAATTATCTGTCAAGGCAATTTACTTCTTATTGATTTTGCCATAGCCATGCTTGTATATTAGTTCATTTACTGACTTCAGGTTTGGGTACCCCCATGCAATATATGGCTCCACAATTCTCAGCATGTTAACTGAAGCCTTGTTTAGCTCAACAAAGGTACCACTGAAGATTTGGCGAAGGTGAAGAAGCTGCAACACCTTGCGGACCTCTGGGCTCACACCATTGATACCCTTGATCCGGATGACAAATGCCAGTTTGGGGTTCTGCAGGAACATAGAAGTTGCCAACTTTTCTCACTAAGCTAGCCATTCGGATCTGAGTTCTGTACATCTGTCTGTATTCCTTATAATTGTGCTTGGCTTTTGCATAAATGAGCTTTCTCCTTGCCTTTTGAAGCATCTTCTGGGCAAACTTGTTTCTCAGGCACTTTATCTTCAACTCTGGGAAATGTCGTCACTTTTTCTTATTGTTTTCTGGCACAACAGGAACCTTCTTTTTTTCTCTTATACACCCTCCATGATTCCAGCTGGAAACATCAATTATGTTTTTTTAAGGGAAAAGGGAGAAAGACACAAGATACTTCTAAACAGTTAAAGTTCTTGGAGGAAATGACATTGCTATTGACTTACATCTTGTTTAAAAATGAAATATTTCAGTTGGGGTACCAAGGATCTTGTACAGTGAAAGTAGCAAGTAAGGTGTAGGAGATTTAATTTAATTCTGAAAAGAAACAGATATTTTAATTCACATGTTTGAATTTCCTTGATTTGGCTCAGGTTTTATGTTGTTCTGGGTTGTATCTTTCTCTTACTCTTTGTCTTGAATCATACAGGAGTAATGCCTAGTGGAAAAAGAGAAGAGAAAAACATTACATTGATGATCAAATCAAGAGTTCTTTTTTAAATCTGAATTATTGTGTTTAATAATTTAGACATAGAGTAACTCTAGCAATATACATTCTGTTTATGGAGGCTTATTTTTCATACAATTTTCTAGTTATTATAAAATTATATCCAGTTTAGAATTAAATTCTACTTGAATCATACAGGACTGATGCCTAGTGGAAAAAGAGAAGAGAAAATCATTACATTGATGATCAATAGATAATGTACTATAGATTTACTATAGATTTTGTCAATTATATGCTCAGGAGAAAAACAGTAAACGTCTAAAACTTTACATTATTTTTCATATCTCCACAGCAAATCAATTTATGATCTTGAAATAATTAACTCTTAAATTCAATTTATATCATGATCATAAAAATTTTTATCTTCACCTAAATTGCGTGAGGAACTTACTGCTTTGCATGTGGGATACAGCCTGACAAAAGTCTCCACTGAACTTTTCCCCTCCAAATCCAAGCTAAATCCTTGCACTTGTGGAATCAAATGTGAACTTCTGTGCAGCATTGTCACCATTAAGTAGACATTGAACATATCAGTTATAAAAAGATAGGTAACAGGAGACCTAGAACATACCTTAAAGCACTAGGCTGATACGTTGAAGAAATGATGATCATAAAGTTTACCATGTTTGTGTACAACTTTCCACAATGAACGATTTCATTGTATATCACAAATATGTCCTAATAAAAGAAATAAACTCAAAAGAATACAACAACAAAAGAGGGGGCCAGGTAGATAGCTCAATAGAATAAGTCCTTGCCTGGCAAGCTCAAGGGCCTGAGTTCAATCCCCAGTTCCATTAAAAGAAAAAAAAGATAAACCTTTGCAGAAAACTGGAATTAAATTTTTCCACATAGGGTATATAATGGCACAATTTATCTTCACGCTTATAATCACCAACTCATCTTCATTGTATAATAAACATCTATTCTCAGTTGTACTTTTTCCTAACTAGAATCCTCTTACCTGGGAACTCTTCTAGCTTCTCAACACTCCCACATAAAATACAGGAAAGAAAAATCAAAATATATACACCAAAAATGGATAAATTTAAGTACCTGAGATTTGAGGCCTATTGGCAGAATGACAGGTACCATATGGCATACTGTTTTCACGATCCTTTGTCGGTCCATTGAGTTCTTATTGCAACCAGCCAAATTGTGTTGAAGTTGACACCTGTCTTCTATCATCATGCCTATCTATTAAGACTACAAAGAAAAATCTATGACTACTTAATGATATACATATATTTATCTGTGTACTTTACATTAATGTCTAACCAAGGATTATAAGAATTACTTACAGTTTTTGAAATATATATGTACTTTGAAACATAGAATGTGCTTTAAGTATTGCTACTGTTGTTATAACTCGTACTTTAATTATTAGTAGTGTACATTTGCAATACATATTGATTTCATGCATGATGAGGATTTCGTACATATATATAACACATCTGAATTCATTTTATTTTCCTTTCCTTCCTCCTCATTGATAGCTCCCCTTCCTACTTGCAAAAGATCTATTTCCCTGTTTCATATTATCTGTCTTATATTTCATTATTTAAGTTATTTATATTTGGATTTCTCTATAAGAATCATTTATCTAACCTTTTGTGCCTGATTTATTTCACTTAACAGTATAGTCTCAAGGTGCATACATCTGACAAATGACTTAAATTTACCTTTCTTATGGCAGAGTAATATTCCATGTGCATAAGCAGCACATTTTCCTCATTTATTAATCTCTTGGTGGACATATAGGTGCTTTCCAATATTTTGTTATTATGAGTTGCGCTGTTCATATTTAAACTCATTTAAATGTTAGGGATTTGAACTAAGCCAAATAATTCACTTGACAAAATGAATTTACAGCAGACTTTTAGTAACCTGGTTACTCTGGAATGCTTACCATGAATAAGGACCAATTACAGACTTCTACACACTTCCCTCAGGAACCTCCCTGCTCCAAATTAGCCATGATAGAAATTCTTTTGCTAGCTCCATTTATTATTTTGTGTGTGTAGTAAATACCAATAATCCTGTGACAGCCTCAAAATACGCATAACCACCAAGAACTAGTTAAAGAAGGATCACCTTGGCTAAATATTCTTCTTTTTGTGAATTAACTGCTGATAGTGTTTGTTTTTGTTATGGAAAATGTGATCAAAAAGACTGGGCTAGTGAGCTCTTTGATTAGAAGCCCCCAACCACTTCAAAAGTTAAAAAAAAAAATGCAAGCATTGGCCTGTAAAGAGCACAAAATCTTTTCAAGTCAAAACTTTAAGGTAGGGGCCAGGGAGCTGGCTCAGTAGAATAAGCACTTGCCATAAATTCAATCCCCTGTTCCTCCAAAAGAAAAGAAAAGAAAAGAAAAGAAAAGGAAGAAGAAGAAGAAGAAG
>NW_004524835.1:1296206-1307073 GCF_000260255.1 Octodon degus | reverse complement strand
AGAAGAGGAGGAGAAAGAAAGAAAGAAAGAAAGAAAGAAAGAAAGAAAGAAAGAAAGAAAGAAAGAAAGAAAGAAAGAAAGAAAGAAATTAACTTAAGGTAGACAAGCAGATCTGAAAATTTATTGAAGCTTTTTCCTTTCGTTAAACCAAGACTCCTATGTACCATCTGTTAGTGACTAGAACTGATTGACAGGGGCAGTAAAGCTTGTGTAAGTAATGCGAAAGTCCTAATGATGTAGGTTTTTGTACATGAAATTAATCATTAAGTAACTATAGTATTGAAAATTGGTGGTAAACTCTACTTATGAAAGGTAAGCAAAGAGTAGTTAGACTGAGGCTCTAAATGTTTAAGATTACAGAACACTAGGCTAGAATCTTAGGTTCTGTGATTTAATCAAGCTATGAAGCTGTGAGATGTGAGATAATTGCACCAAGAGATTTTCTCGAGTTGGTATGTGTAAAATAGTCCTCAATTTTTACTTAAAAGGTGTATTTAAAAATTTTTGGTAGTTAGCTTATGAGAATTTAGTGATTCATTTTAAATAAAATGTTTGAATTCTTTGTTTATTAGTGCATTGAACAAATATTTAACTAGTGCATACTCTATGCAAGCCATTCGGCTAGGTAGGGGATACAAAGATGAATAAGATATAGCCCTCTTCTGAGGAATTCAAAATCCGTTAGACTCCAGAAAAAATGCAATATGTAATTGTGTGGAATAAGAATTTGGATACTAGACAAACCACAACAGATCTTACCGTAAGGTGTTATGAGAACACAGTAAAAGCATAAATTACCCATCAGGAGAGTGTGTAGAAGGGAACAGGTGTAAGTTTCTTTGATGATGTAATCCTTGAGCTAAGTCCTAAAGGGTAAGGTAATAGCATACTCAAACTATGTGATAGATGAAGAGGTTCACACACTGAAAGGCACGTGGACATGAATCCAGCACTACAAATTTGGGAAGGAAAAGTAAAATGATAAAGTTCAGAATAAAGAGAACATGTAGGAAGGTGATAGAAGATAACAGTAGAAAGGTTAGGTTTGCTTTATACTCCATAAAATGTATTTGGAGGTTTGTTGTATAGCCAACTGGAATCCAATGGTGACATGAATAGAAATATACATTGCATTACTCTAATAGCATAACTGAGAAGCTGACAGTACTAACATACAATAGTCTGGATATAGGCACATTGGTAAGGACCCTGCTTCAGCAATCCAGAGAGTAAGCTAGGTGAACTTGAACTACAGCAAGTACAGAGACACTGGGTAAAACATATTTGAATTCTAAAAAAAAAATCTATTAACTTGAAACTATGGACTTCGTGATGGAAACAGTAATAAAGAAAAGGAAAGCTGACAGGATTTTTATTTACAACTTGTATGACAAAGTAACAAGAAGGTAATCACGTCAACCAGGTGGGGAACAGAGAAGGAATGTATTTATGAATACTTGTGATGCTTTCTATTTCACTTTTGTTTTCTTATGAGGTGCTTCATGGAACAACTTGATTTAGTTGTTCAAGATGTCACTGAATGCAAGGATATGAAACTCACGAGAAAGGAAAAAATCTTTATGTTTGTTCATGTTCCATAGAATTTTTTTAATTTTTTAATGTATGTAATACAGAGTCTACAGGGTCTCTTACACAGCTTGGACTCATACTGAGTCACCTGTTTTCAGCCTCCCAAGCGCTGGGATTACAGGCACACACTACCATGCCCAGTCTCATTTGCTCTCTCAGTGCGCCCTGGGGATGGGGCCAGCATGGTATGCTGGGGATCGAACTCTGGTCCCTGTTTCTGCCTAAGCAGGAACTTTAATCCCCTGAGCTATCTGGGTAGCCCCCATAACATTTAACATCTATGTCTCTGCTGTTGCTTTCTGGACCTTTGTGTATATTGTTTCTTTTTAACCTTACAAAGTTTTTCAAGTTCCTTATATCCTACCAGTTTTCACTTACTGTCTACTGATACTTATCCCTCCTACTGTTATCTTCACCAATGCTCACTTAACCTACACCCCATTCCTCAAAGTCCTGCTTGTTGATAGACTAAAATGTAGAAATTAGTTTGTGCTGAGATGTGTAAAGATGTTTTCTGTCATTTACAAGTATATTGGTAGAACTAAAAAGAAGGCAATGGCATGAATTGGGATACTTCGGTGTTTGTTAGAAATCATTACCTAAATTTCATTACATTAGTATATTCCAGCTATTTGCAACCATACTTTTTAGACTTTTAATCCACCAAACATCTTTTTTTTTTCAGATGAATTACCACTCACCAAATGCACTCTTCAATCTCAGACATACAACAAACACCTAGCAACCAAATCCTGATCTCCCTTATTCATTTTTGTGATTTATCCCTTTTATTTCCAAATAATAAAAGTTTCCTAGTGGCAGTCAAGTTTCAATGGATTCAGAAGGAGAGATTTCTATCTTCTTCACTTATGACTTCCTGTTAAGGAACCAATTAGTCCTAGAAGAATATGTATTGAATTACTCTCAGAAGGTTATTTAAACTAGTACCTTCTTATTAGCAAAAAACAAAAAACAAAAAAAAAAAAAAACCACACAAAAAAACGGGGGCCAGAGACAGGGAGGGACTTAACCAAGCTCACATAGCCATTCACAGTAGATATTGGCTGGGATCTAGGTTTTCTTCTATCTAAACCAGTTTTCTTGCCCTGCCGGCCCCGCCCCCATGGTGCGCTGAGACAGCAATTGAGATTGAGCGTGGTGGCATGCTCCTATAATCCCAGCTCTTGGGAAGCTGTAAACAGGCAGATCATTACTGAGACTGATCTAGTAGTGAGACCCTGAACACTCTGTACACCTTGCCCTAAAATACAAAAAAAAAAAGTCCTGCTTTCTTTGTACTGTATCACAACTGTCTCAGTGCATGTTGTAACAATGTGCTCTGCTTAAAGCACAGTCTCCTTTCATGCCTTAAAATTTAGTTATCTTTATAACTATAGTTCTGACCCCCATAATTTTCCCTTGTGTCTTAAGGTGCCTAAGCATGGAACAAAATACTACAACCTTTGTATTTTCCAAACTGCCTTTTCAATGGAGAAATGGTCTTCTATGCTAGGCGTCCCATCTTTTATCTTGGCAAAGATTCCTAGCAGGCTGGCATAGCTGGTGTGAGCCTTATCATGCTGCAGTGGGTGGTAGAAACATCTATTGCATATATCTGTATGTTTATGATGCTAGTGGTGTGTATAAATTTTAGGGCTGAAAATGGTGCGTGGAAGGCTGAGGTAAATATACCAAAGTATCAAGTCTAAATAGAGTCAAGACAAAGAGTGTCTCAGGTAAGCACTTTTAGTCAGAGTTTAGAATATTGGAGTCTGAAAGTCAGGATAAAGCAGATCTGGTACAGATGAACAAATTGAAGAAGAGGATAGCAAAGACCTGAGGCAAAATGTTGTTGCCTGAACTAATATGACTTTTGCATTGCTGCCTTTAGCATGTCACAGAGATAATTCCAAAGGCTGAATGCATAGAGAAAAAAGGTAATATGGGCTGACAGAAAATAAGACAAACATGTGTTGTGCATGAGTCACACCCTCGCGCTTTTCCTCTTTGTAAGAAAACTGGACTCAAGTTGATTATTCTAGAATTTTATTTTATTTTATTATTTTTTATTTGTTTTGTATTTTAGTGAAGGGTCTACAGGGTGTTCAGGGTCTCACTACTAGATTGGACTTGTAGTGATCTGCCTGTTTACAGCCTCCTAAGAGCTGAGATCATAGATCTGCACCACCACACCCAGTCTCAATTGCTGTCTCAGCTCTCCCCAAGGATGGGGCTGGCACAGCCAGCCGGGAGATCAAATGCTCAGCCCCTGCACCTACTTGCAGGCACTTTAATCTGCTATTTGGCCAGCCCTATTCTAGTACTTTATCTACTCTGATCAGGAAAACATTTCATTGGTGGAAGGCTTACAAATTTTTACAGTGTCAGCATCTGAGCAAACTCTTTGTCATTACTGTCATTCTGCCATGTTTTATGCTGAGTAGCTAACTCCATCACTGACATTGTTCAAAAGACTGCCACTCATGCTGGTGATTTGATCCCACCCAGTGGTACTACTCTGATGATGCATCTGGTTCAAGGTGACAATGTGGTACAATAATATATATCCATACAAGCTTTTCCATCATGTTTCTTATTTCAGAACCAAATACTCAGGGCTGATGTCTGAGTTTTTGGCATTACTTTTCCAGGCAATCACTTAGTAAGTCCTCTATCATTTATTCTCATAATATGATGGCAAATTCTTGTCCTAAGTATCGAGGCATCACCTATTTTCCTCTTTTGTTGATTTGTAGAGCTCAAAGTAGCCACATCCTTAGGAAGCTTTTTTTTCTGATGCACCTAGCCTAGCCTCCTACAGCCATGATAATGTTCTTCTCTCAGTATTCCTTTGTCATGTTTTGATAACCACAATCGCTTTGATTCCTGTTTGTTTTGATGATTTAAGTATTTCTCTAATGAAATAATAAAATATATGATCTTTGATAGCAATGACCATGTCTAATCTTAGCTACAGATCTAAAGTCTTAAAATATGCTCAGATAAAATATGTAAATAGGTAATATGAAGAGTCTGGATAGGTAAGGGAGCAAAATAGTATAGTTGATAAATGTGACTGGTAGAACTGAGTTCCTTTTTGGGTTATGCTAGTGATTAGTTGTCTGATCTTCCTCAAAGTAGTTGCTTCATGTGAACTGTTAGTAGCTACTTCCCAGAGTTTTATTAGAAAAAAATTTTTAGTAACTCAGTTAAAGTGTTTTGCACACTTCCTGGCACATAATAAGTATTCAACACATGGTAGCTTAAAATATGGTTGGTGTCTATTTGAGTTAACTGTTCCAACCACCAAGCTCTTATTTCTGTAGAGACTGGCATTGGTAATATGTGGCTTTAGCCTGCCCCACCACTTCCCATATTATAGATGGGATACAATCCCCAGCATATTTTTCAGTTTTCTCCTCCTTTCTCTCTTCTTTTGTTCATGCCCTTATCCTTCTTTACTTTAACCCTCTAAGATGTCTTGATTCTCTCTTATTCCATTTTTTCCCTAGTCTGTTCAGGCTATAGAACTAATTCCACAAAGGATATCCAAGAGCATTGTTAAGCTCTCATGTTTTTGTGGTGAACTTGGGTTGAAGAAAGCTCTTTTATGTATTCAGAGTTATTTTTCACTCAAGAATGAGGGCATAAATTTGGAATTAGATGACAGAATCATGTGGAATGGTGCGTGTATATACATATGTGTGTCTGTCTTGTTTTGTGTATATTAATGCATCAATGATTTTGTGAGATTGTGTCCTGTATTTCACATCTTGAGGTATTTTCTTTTATAAAGAGTAAGGTGGGAAGGGAAAATATATTAGTCAGTCTTATTTTTAATTATTATAATTATATTTAGCTATATTTGACAACTTTACATTTTAAAGACCTAACATTTAGGACACCCTTAAGGAAATTGTCTGTTTTTATAAAATGTGGTCACATCATTTGCATTATTCTTCAGGAGGGCTGATTGTTGCAGGCCAAGTAACATTGAGTCAATTTTAATCACAGAACACCAATCTGTGCCTAACCAGGTCCTGTGGAAGATACAAAACACATATGAAAAATCCTCTATCCTCAAAAGAGTTTGGCTAGTATAAATCAGATAACTAGACTTTCCTGATTGGACTAAAATCCTCCTGAATATAGTGTAGTCTCTATCCCCATGGAGACCATGAAAAGCTCCCTCTCAGTTGTCCTGCTGAGGAAAATGTAGTTGACTGACAGCCCTGGATGCTAGCTCTGAGTCTACAATTGCCTCAGGAGCCACATTGCTCCCAGGCTGCTACCAGGCATTGTTCCATGGCAAGGACAGTACAGCTTCAAATGCTTGGAGATGGACAGAAACTCTGATGGGTGATTTTCCTGTAAGTTCCTCCGTTGGCTTTCCCCAAACTTAGAATGGCTCTGCAGTTTACAACTCTTGTCAACCCTCTTTTAATTCCTCTCCTCCACAAAAGTTTCAGTTATATCACAGTACCAACTCTCCTTGTCTCTCTCCCATTTTCTCTCCTTGATCCCCTTCAATAAATCTCTTCCACATCTGATCCTGCTATGAAATCTGTTTCTCAGGGGATTTGAATCAACACATTTCACAACTGTGTTAGCAACTTGTTAATATGGCTTGGTCACAAGTTAGATCTGATAATCAGGCCAATGATTCCATACCTCTGAAAAGAAAAGAAAATATCATTAAGTTCAAGAAAAATGTTCCTCCCATTCTCTAAGGCTGTTGTTATGTCTGCAAAAGGAGTTTTATCATACTACCTTACACTGTTTGCTGGGAAGAATCATCATAATATGGGTAAAATCCTTACTGTATGGCAAACATTTGACACTTTCATTTTTATTAATGAGAAAATAACTTTCCTATTATGCAGATCTTATGAAGAAGCTTTTTACATGAATTATGGAGTTTTTCCTTAATAAAAACATAGATAACATACACAAAAACAGGACTTTTATAGTACTCATTACTGTGCATGTTGATTTCTGATAGAGGGATGAGCAACAGGAGAGGTTTACTAAGTCTGGAAAATCTATCCATGGCTCTAAATTCTACAGATGTGTGTGGCTATCTTTTCTGAGATTATCTTAGACTAGCAGAAGACAAGAATTATTTTAAAATAAAGATAAAGTAACGGCAATCAAGAAAGTAAACTTTAAGTTTTAAAATATATATTAATAATTAAAATTTGAGTTATGGGGCCAGGGGGATAGCTCAGTGGAATAAGTGCTTGCCTGGCAAGCACAAGGTCTTGAGTTTGATCACTGGTACCACAAAAAAATGGAGTTATGTATGGCCATGTTTAACTATCCTCATTAATTTCACCAGATCTGTGCTACAGCAGAAAATCTACCAAGCAAGCTAATCTAAAGAAAGAAAGCAATATGAGAGAATGGATTCTGATTCTCTCAAAACTGTGTCTCTATGACACAGTAGAGTGCTGTACTGAGGGGAAAGCTGTTAGGTGTTTCACATTCTTGGCACGGAACTATTATCCTGTTTTCTGTTTTCCAAGGCAACAAAACAAAACTGTGATTGTTCCTTTAGCTAAAGTCATGTGCAAGCTGTTCGCCAAGTTTGTGCATTTTACTGAGTCTGGAGAATTCCTCTGAAGCCCCTGAAAGGGTCAAGGATGGAGTACTGTAGCAAAATTTCCAGTTCAGTAAATCTCCAAGTGCCAATGTTGGCTCACAGCTCAAGGCTTAAGTCAAAGCAGAATACCATTCACCTAATCATAATACTGGATAGAGAAAGGCAACAGGCCATTTCAGCATGGGTTATAGTCTTTTAGATTGGTAAATTACCATTTTCTGAGTAATTGGTAGGTAGTAGTAGGAAAGTATAATTGAGAAAGTATAAATATTGAATATGTAACTGAGAATACCACACCATTCTTTAGCTCTCTGTTCTCTTTGTTTTCTGTTTCTTTATTTATAGAAATATGTATCAAGAGTTAAGTACCAGATTTCTACAACATGGTCACCTCTATCCCATTGACTAATCATCCAGTAATATTCACTTGGGACCTAATTCTGTTACCCAGAATTCTTTAATTGAACTGATTCCAGCATCATTCAAGCAAAACAAGACACAGAGGAGAAGATTCTAACAATGACCCTAAGTCAATAAAAGATCTTAATAAGCCAGTTAAACTATCAAGTAAAGATGAAATGATGTCTGCTGTAGTTTTAGTGCTTACTTTATTTGGTTTCTTTCGAATTCTATAATAAATACAAGGATTCTGCTATAACTCTCATGACACATTGAACTAGAAATTTTGGTTAAACAGAATGGAGCATATTGCTTTCAATACTGAATGAAAGTTGAAAATATACCAGTCACGCCTACATTACATTGTAAATTACTTCTCAATATACTTGAGTCTGATACATACAGAAAATAAAGAGAGATAGAAACCATTGTTGGACAGTGTAGGAAATCTACCTGGGAATGCAAGTGGCAGAGTTCTTGGATTGGAGAAGAGAAATTTGTACCTCGAAGTAATCCTGTCATCTCTAGAGAAAAAAGGCATGTGTTTACTCTGAAAGTTCTCACATGACTTGCAGTTAAAGAATATAGAGTAGGAAGCATTCATTCCTTAAGGGTACACATTTTCACCACTCCTCCCCAGGAAAGAGATAAGATATATCGTCTTCTCAGGACTTTTTATTATTTAGAAAGTAAGTTAGGGGACAGAACTATTACAATGAATCATCAGCATATTGGTAGAAGGGCAGTTTCCCAAGTAAGGCAGACTATGACAAAGGCCAACAAAAGAAGCCTCTCCATACATAGGTACATCAGTCAGGGCATACTGTTTAGCCAGGGATAAATTTCTCTTTTTAATATTTTTTAATTAGTACACATATGCAGTACATAAAGATTGCATTTTTTTCATATCTATCTATCTATCTATCTATCTATCTATCTATCTATCTATTCACATCATGATTATTTTTAAGATCCCTTTCTCTTCCTTTGTTCTCCGCTCTTTCTATCCTTCTGTCTTTTTTGGGATTCTTTCAGATTTGAGGATGAATAATTCTTTATGCCAGTAGGCTGTTGTATGTATTATAGGATGTTTAGTGATATACTTGGCCTCAATTCATGGAATGCCAGTGACAAGACCATCTCCGTTGCGTTAAGCAAAAATGACTCTAGACATGTCAAATCCACCCTTTCTTGAGAGTCACTGGTTTATAGAGACATATGAGGACACACCCTTTTGGTAATGATGGGCAATTACACTTCTATAGGGTAGTTATGCAGCTATAATTCTGCTGTGCGGTAAGGCCAGAGTTCATGTGTTTTCATGAATTTGATTGTATGTTTTGTGAATAGTGTTATTTGCACTCATATTAGTTATCTTTTTTTTTAACCAAATCAGGCCAGTGGAGTTTTATGGAGATACTTGTTATTTGTTAAAAACTGTAACACTCTCCCAAAGTCGTCCTTTTATGAAAATAATAATACTACTATTCCCTTTTTTAAAGAAAGATGACATTTTATCTTGGATTTAATTTCTTTTCAATCTCCTCTGTAAACAACATCATATATGCATACAGCCTGGTTTATAATAGGTATTCATGAGATTTCCAGTACTCAAATATTCAATAGAGCTAAAAAGCTCACATACAATAAAACTATAATTTTAACCTCTTTAGTACAGAATTTAGTCCTAAATTATATCAGGAACAAAATAAAAAGTGAAGAGACAAACTACCAATATTTCATAAATAACATAATGTAAAATTATGTTGAAAATTTATATCGCCTGAGATACAATACATAAAGCTTTCATCTGAACTGCAGTGTTAAGGTAGAAATTCTGAACTGGCTCAATACACATCATGGGCCAAATAATTCTAAACTTAGTTATGCCTTTCTCAATCCTCTGATCATCATTGTCCTTTAGGTTTGGAAAAAATGTTACTTTATTAGTTGAAGGTCTTGGATTTTCCTTGCGTAATTCTTTATATTTGAGTTACTAAGCAAGGTTAGTAATGAAGATAGGTTTAAATTTCAGAAACATAACCTTTGCCTTAGGCCATATAAATTGGTAAAATTTCCCATAGCACTGGCAGTTTGAGTAACTCTTTCCTTTACATAACTATACATTTTAATCCATGAAGACAAGAGGAAAATGGTTGATCTTTGTCTGCATAAGAAATAATTCTTCTAAACAGCACAACTCCTTAGTGAAATATTGTTTTTAGATTAAGATTTTCCACATGAATTTATCATAGCGCAAAGGAAAAATGTCTGCATTTTAAAAATATTATTGACCCTATAAGCCTAGGAAGATATATGCTATTTTAAAATAGGAGTTTTAACTTTATGACCATTTAGCATGAAAGAAAATAAGATTGTTCTACCTATTATGAAGCTATCTCAGAACACAGATGATAAACAGCAGGAAAATAAGTTGAAGGGGAGAAAATCAGGGGGAATTGAGATTTTTCAGCCAATAGAAGAGCTAGCAAAGTGGTAAGAGTAATAACTTTCTCAGACCTGAAGGACAATAATTAGCACCAGATGCCACCCATCTGCAGAGGGTAGTGGGTACAGGAAATGATGCTACTGTGTAGCAGGAAAAAGGCTAAGAAATACTTCAATTGCAGTGAAAGCTGTCAAACATCAGGGTGCATTACGTCAAAGGCTGGGAAATTGTCACTGGGCTGTTTTATACTTTGGTTGTAGATAGGATTAGATTCCAACTTGTCTTTTTTAATGCTTTTTCTTCCCGTAATTTCATTGATAGGCAAATAGCAATGAGACAGTTTCAAATCAAATTTGTAGGACAGTTTTAATAATTACCACATTGCATACTGTCTTTCTAGTGTTATTTGCGGTACAAGATGCAGACATGATATCATATTTACAAACACATTACAACAAATCTCTATATTCATTAAGAGAATATAACTATATATATACCCTAACCATTTTGAATACACAGATATAAAATGGGACATTCAATTATATATCCAATTTTTTGTTTAGTTCTGTCATTTGAATATTATAATAGTATTAACTCAGCAAAATATTCTAAAAGAATCCAGTAATCCATAATAGTATTAGGTCTTCCACTTGACTGGCAGTGTCAGAAATTGTTGACCTGAGTCCCCTTATAGCTCAACATAACAGCATGGCTTTACTTCTTGTACTTCGTTTTTATACTTTTGTGCTGGATGGTTAAGACCAAGGTAAAGCAGGACCTATGCAACAAGAGTTGTAGCTTTTGGATCTGATAAGGTCAGTGAAATC
>NW_004524835.1:1278517-1291226 GCF_000260255.1 Octodon degus | reverse complement strand
CAAGCTCTGGTTCTCTTTGGTTGTTTCTTTGCCAAGTTATTGTCGGGTTGACCTATGTTTTGGGGATAAAGGTGTGTTAAAGTCTCCTGTTAAGATTGTAGTATTGGATATTAGATTTTTCATGTCCATTAAAATTTGCTTTATATAGTTGGGTGCGCCTGTGTTTGGCGCATACATATTTATGAGAGTTACCTCTTCCACTTGAATTTTTGCCCTAACCAGTATATAGTGGCCTTCTTTATTTCACTTGATCATTCTTGTTTTGTAGTTGAGACTGTCTGAGAATAGGATTGCTACCCCTGCTTTTTTCTGAGGGGCTGGGGCATGTGGTATTGTTTTCTATCCTTTGACTTTCAGCCTGTGAATTTCTTTATGAGTTAAATATTTTTCTTGTATACAGCATATTGTTGGATTTTGTTTCCTAATCCACCATGCCAGTCTATTTCTCTTAATTGGTGAATTGAGTCCATTTATATTGATGGTTATAATTGAGATGTATTGACTTACAATTGAAATGTTATTTACCTGTTGTCATTTACTCCTTTTTCTTCTGTGTTTAATTGTTTGCCCTATTTAGTTGGTTGCTTCTTATCTCATTCATGGAGTTCTGATAATTTTAGTCCCTCTCTAGAACATCTTTACTAGTGTGTGTAGGATTGGCTTAGTCATCATGAAATTCTTTAATTGTTCTTTGTCATGGAAGTATTTCACTTCTCTATCAAAACTTGAAAGAGAGTGTTGCAAGGTATAGTAGTCTGGGCTGGACTTTGTTTTTATAGAGGACTTGGAGTACTCTGCTCCATGCTCTTCTTGCCTTAATGGTTTGTGAGGAGCAGTTGGCCATAATTCTCATGGGTTTTCCTTTGAATGTGATCTCTTTCTTTTCTCTAGCAGCTTTCAGTACATTATTCTTGAGCTGAATTTCTGGGATCTTGACTATTATATGTCTTGGTGTGTTTTTAATTTGTTTGAGGTTGCCTGTTGTTCTTTATGCTTCGGTTATCTGAATGGCAGATTGTTTCCTCTTATTTGGGAAGTTTTCTGATATTATTTCTTCCCATATTATTTGATGTCATTTGTATTGACCCCTTTTTTCTCACTGATGCCTATTAGTCTCACATTGTTCATCTTTGCATCATTTTGCAGGTGATGGATTATTTTTTCCTGCGTCCTAGTTGTTTTTAAGAGATCCTTTCTTACCTTTTCCCTAGCTGCACCAGTGTCTTCAAGATATGAAATTCTGTGTTCACTTTCACTTAAATGGTTTTGCAAGCTTGTGAATGAGATTTTAATTTCCTCTGTGTCTTTGACTCTGCTTCATGCCATCTAATTCTTTGCAGTATTGATCATTCAAGGGATTCTTCATTTTTCTAATCTCTTCTATTTTTTTATCAATGCCTTCTTTAGAAGCTGTTATTAATTCATTTACTGCAGTGTTTTCTTCAGATTGGATTTCCTCCCTATGTTTCTGTAATTGATTGTTTACTTCAGATGCTATGAGTTCTGAGAATTATTTTGTTATTTTAGAAAAGAATTCTGCTCTGAGTTCCTCTATAACTTTCTGATGTTGCTTATTCACTTTCAATGTTATTAATGCATACATTTGCACTGAACTAGTATCCTCTGCCCTTGTTCTGGGTTGGCATTGCATTTCCTCTATATGTTTCTGCATTTGATTCTTTATTGCAGATGCTATTAATTCAGGGATTTCTTTTTTCATTTCCAATCTGAATTCCTGTATATGTTTCTGCAGTTGTTTCTTTATTTCAGAAGCTGTTGATTCATTGATTTCAGCTGAATGGTTCCCAACTTGTTCTGTGTTAGTGTGCACTTGCTATGGATTGCCTTGTGGTATGAACCTGCATTTTCCTCCTTTTTGTTCTCATTTTGTGTACCGTTGTCTTCTGACCTTTGTTGTAGAACTTTGATGCAGTTATAACCTTAGCACCTACTGAAATTCAGGTGCAGATCTACAAAGTTTGGATTTATCCTGCTGTGCCTGGCTTGAGTCTGGCTGCTGTGCTCAGTTCCTTCCTGCTGCTGCCCTTGAGAGTGATCCTGTTGTGCCTCTCTGGCAAGATTTTCTGCTCCTGGACTAGCTGGGTGCTGTGTTCCCTACTCTCTGTAGGGATTGTAGGTGCAGGGTTTCACTCCAGGCCTGTATGCCAGGCCCGAGCTGAGTTTGGAGATGATAAGTTGGAGTAGGGGGGAGAGGAAGCTCTCCCACATACTCACTGGCCCTGGGTTAGGGCTGGATCTGGGGGTCCCCAGAATGTGGCAGAAATGGCCACTGAGCGGATGTGGTGGGGTGTCCTGTGGAGTGGTCAGGGGTCCCAAGTGGGTGGAAGAGGTTCTCACCCATGCTGTGCCAGTGCTGGGACTAGCAGGTCCTGCTGGTGCAGGGTAGCCGGAAGCTTTCCCTTACACTCACCAGGCCTGGGCTAGGACTGGATCTGGCATTCCTCAGAACATGGCGGATATTTTCACTAAGCGGGGGGGGGGCTGCTGCAGAGTGGTGGTGGTGGTCCCAAGAGGATGGAAGACGGTCTCACCCATCCTGCACCTGGGCTTTGACCAGCAGGTGCCTCCGGCGCAGGGTAGCAGAAAGCTCTACCACACACTCACGGGGGCTTGGGGTAGAACTGGATCTGGGGGTCTTCAGAACAAGGCAGAAATTCTCACTCAGTGGGAAGGGCATGGGGGGTGCTGTGGAGTGGTGGTAGGGTCTGAAGGGAGTGGAAGAGGGCCTCACCATTGCTGTCCTTGGGCTTGGACTGGCAGGTCCCGCTGGTGCAGGGTAGCAGGAACCTCTCCTACACACTCACCGGGGCCTGGGCTATGCCTGGATCTCTCCATCTTGTCTTAGTAAGGTTATTTTGGCTCTAGCCTTCCAAAGTCAATTAGGATTCAGAACATATGAGAACTTGTACTGTAACGTCATGTAACTCAGTAGTGTCCCAAATTTTCTGATCAAGGAGATTATGGGGCCAAAGAGGAAAGTGATTGATGATGTAGAGTATGCCTCAGGAGAGTCGCATGGAGAGAAAACATTCTCTCAGGCTTTCACAAAAAGCACATTGGCCAAGCAATGGCCGTGACACATCCACATGGCTGACACTGACAAAGGTTCTACAATCTGAGGTACAGGATCTCAGGATAAATCCTGAGGGGATTTCACTGACCTTATCAGACCTAAAAGCTACAACTCTTGTTGCATACGTCCTGCTTTACCTTGGTCTTAACCATTCAGCAGAAAAGTATAAAAATGAACTATAAGAAGTAAAGCCATGCTGTTATGTTGAGCTGTAGGGGACTCAGGTCAACAATTTCTGACATTGCCAGTCAAGCGGAAGGCCCAATATAATTATGGGCTACTGGACTCTTTTAATATATTTTTCTGAGTTTACACACCTATAATATTCAAGTAATGGAACTTAGCAATAAAAGGATACAGATGAATGTCCATTTTGTGTCTGTGTATTCAAAGTGGTTAGGATTGATATATAGTTACATTCTCTTAATGAATAGGGGGATTTGTTGTAATAGTGTTTGTAAATAGGATATCATGTCCGCATCTTGTACAGCAATTAACCACTAGGAAAAATGTATGCAATGTTTTAATTATTGAAACTGTCCTACCAATTTTGTTTGAAACTGTCTCATTGCTATTTGTTTCTCCATAAAATTATGGGAAAAAATTAAAAAATAAAATTTAAAAAAAGGTTGAGCTAAAGTTTTGTATGACAATCAAGGAAATTTACAAAATTTTATCTTGACAATTCTTTGTTTTTTTTCTTTTATGAAGTCTTTATCTTTATGTATTATTTATACCATGACCCCTAAGGTACTCAGTTTCGAGTATTCATTCTGCATATAATTCTACTTAATAAAATTTCAGTTTCTCTATTATTCCGAATAATGAAATGTTTGTGACTTTTCTATCATTGTGTGTTATTACAAACTGTATCTCTGCCTTACTTTCCTCTGTCTTTCAACTCTTTCCATTCTGTTAATTTTCTCAACTTTTAATTTTGTGTTTACTCATGAGCAAGGACCTGATTCCATGTTCTGGTTTTGCGCAGCCTTTATCACTTGAGTAGTTTAGCCCTATTTAAGAGCTACTTATTATTTTATCATTTCTGAATGTGACACTACATGCAATAATATTGTTCTATGCAATCATAATTCAATACAATCTTTTCATTTACTTTCACTCAGTAATGATTTAAAGCCATGTTTGGTATGTCTATGTCAAAATAACTATTTAGTTCAGTTATTTCAAGACAGAAAATAGCCAGAGCTAGAAAAATAAACTGCCATTCCACATAACAGACAACATTAAAATTATAATTTATTTACCTAAATCTTTTTTGTACTGTGTTGAGCTGTTGAAATGTAGTTAATAATCTGCTTGTATTAATGAAAATAATAATAGATTTAGTTGTGGCAAGAACCCATCAAAATATCTCAATCCATTAGTTGCACTCAAAGGTCCTTCTCATGGACAAAGTGTTGTTTTTATCTCTCAGAATACTTACTTTATTTTCCTTTTTTATTTTTAATTTTTTTAGTTATTCTATTTTGCTTTTACTATTGCCATCATTCTCTGCTTATCTTAAATTCTACTCATTGTTAGGTTACTTTTTATGAGACAAAAATGACAAGCCATTTTATCTACCCAATCCTCTTCCTTCAGTTTCTCTCATCTTTGTCATTGTAAATGCTACTTATTGACCATGCTAAAGACACTGTCTTAGTGTTCAGATTACTTAATTCACTTAGTAGTTGCAAGCACCCATGAGTTAGGCATTATCATTTCGGGTTGATTTCTTATAGCTTCTCTTCCAAGAGACGTTCTTTATCAATTAATTACTAGTAACACTCCTTTTTCTGAATTCATAATACATATCTGCTGCTTTTCCCATCTACTAAAGGACTGAATCTTATTTCACAATCTCCCATATAATATCATCCCCATAATTGAACTGTGAACTTTCAAAGAGAAGACCGTGCTTGATCGAAGAGGATGACAACCCCCGATAGAGGAGGACCATTCCTCCGTCAAGGGTATACAAGTAGCTGCGCTCCCCTGCTAGAACCTGCAAATAAGCTCTCATAGAGAAGAGCTGAGCCTTATACTAATTTTTATAGTATAATCAATGTAAAATACGTAGTCAGATCACAAGAAGGGTAGTACTCTATGGAAGGATAAGCAGGAAGGATGATCAGAATAACAAAGTGAATCTTATAATAGCAACCATGTATTATCACTCCACTAACAAGCCCTCTATTTATAAAGCATATACTATATATCAATACCATGCTATGATCTGTGAAGTTAAAAGAGAACTCCCTCAGTTCGGTATTTAGATAAGTTATATGCAAATAAATGTACATGAGTAAAGAAAGATAAAGTAAACAGAAAATAGCAAATAAGTTAAAAAAACATTTTGCTCAACTGAATATTATTGTGAAGCAGGAAAATTGAAAAATAATAGCTTCTTAGTCACAAGAAAATAACTTCCTTTTGTTTATCATTATTTTTCAGCACATATTAACATTATATGATGTGATGAGTTTATTTTGGGAAACTGACCCATGTAATTAATATATTTGAATGAATTTCAATCCTTCTTCCTCTTTCTCTTTCCACCCCACTCCCACTTCTCTCCCTCCTTCTGGATTTCAGTATTTTATATTTTCACCACAGTTGAATTTGTCTCTTCTTCCTTATGGCTGGCATAAATCAGGGCATGAGAATGTGACACAACAGGATAAGAGAAGTAACTGTGATTCTAAAAATTAAAAACCTCTACTCATGTCTGACATAGTGATGGTATTTTGCAGGCACTTAACATGGATCATTTTTGAAATTCAATGAGTATGAATTTAGACAAAGGGACTTAAACTATATCTACTATAACAATATTTATGCATCTTAGTTTATGCAGTTGCTTCCCTTCATGCCTTTGTGCATTCCTTCTTTCCTTTCCTCTATCCTTTGTTTCATGCTATTTTTTTCTGCATTTTAGGGAGTGTTCTACAAGATATTCAGGGTCTCACCACTAGATCTGACTCATAGTGATCCACCTGATTACAGCCTCCCAAGAGCTGGGATTACAGGTGTGTACCCCCATACCCAGTCTCATTTACAGTCTCAGTGCTCCCCGGGGTTGGGGCCAGCATGGCAGGCCTGGGGATCAAACCTCCGGCCCCTGCACCTACTTGCACGCACTTTATTCCACTGAGCTATTTAGCCAGCCCTAATTTTTAATATTCAAATAATAGTGTTATTTTTTCTTGGAAGCATAATGACCCCACCAAGAAAACCAGAAAGATGAGGAAAAACATGTTCCCTTTCTCACCCTCATATAAGTATTATTCATTTAAATTATCTGGAAGGCATATCTTCATTATTGCTCAAGGTAAGTGCTGCTCCCTCTTTGACTTTTAATCTTTTTGATTTAAATAGAACCAGGGACATTCAGTACTTTGTACATGTATGTATCTTTAACTATGTATGCACTTCATGAAAGCAGAGAAAATAAGTTAGGTGGCTAAATATCAGTCTTCCTTAAAGCTGAATTTTGTTTTATTTTGTGATTCCCAATGTACACACACACACGCACACGCACACACACACACACACACACACACTCCTTATGTTATAGAATTGAAGTGATACAAGTAGCAAATGTGCCCATAGTGATTCAAGGATAAACAAGAAGCTATGGAAATCTCAACAACAAAGCCTGGGGACTCAATGGCTTAGTTATGAGTTAAATATCCTTTGTTCTTTGAGGTGATCTTGGAAACTTAATGTTTAAAACTTGTGACCTCCTCACTCCAGAAGAATTTCATTAAACTTTATAAAATCCTGTCATTATTTCTGAAGAACATCAGATGTGAGTAATTTGGTCTTCTTCTACCTAACAAGACAACAAGAGCTAGTTTTTCTTTCATGTCATTTATGTCTAAATGTCAATATTGCATGGACTCATTTCCTACTATTCTTTTGTCTTCTCTGATCTCTTATCATATTCTGCTAATCAGAAGGCTTAAATTTGGAATGAAGATTGTTTTCTTTGATAATTCGTATATCCAGCATAAATATGAATCATGTCTATATTATTCAGCAAGTCAACAAAATGATACAACCTTAGATGTTTTATCAAATATGGCTTTTTTACTATTTTGAATTAGAATATTACCTGATTAAATATTTTAAATATTGCACTCTTTTTCTCTATTCTTCCTGCACTGTTTGTGTATAAACATCTATTTTCAAACAGTAAAGATATTTCCATTCTGCTTCTGCAGATAAGCAAGCTACATTATAATAGTACATGTAAGTTCATGTTTTTGGCACTTATAAATGTCTTGCTTTAGAATAATTTATTCTCTAACTTCTCCGAATATATCACTATTGCTCTCAGAATTACAACTCCATTTCCTCTCATCAAAATTTGGGCTGGAAATATAATGAACTTGGACAGTGCTTAAGACCTAGGTATAGATCACTCTTCAGTTTAAGTTCTTCTTTCTGAACTGGAACAATGATGGACAGAAACCTCAGGGAAATACAGAACTTTCACGAACATTTTTAGAATTGATTGAAATGGGGCAAAATCTTCATATCATTCTGAGACCATAGATTTTCCAATATGAATAAAAAGGGTGGCACCTTCCCATTTGGTGAATTAGAATTATATTTGCATGCTTCTTCCTGCTGTAAGTACAATATTAGGTAAGTAACATTAGATCATACACTTGGTCTATTTAGCAACATTTCTGTTTCTAACAGATGTCCAAGTATAACATTTTTGTACAGAAAAACAATGTATCTTAGGATAGTAAATCAGGACTCAGGCATCAAACACCAATATTGATTTGTGTGAGTACTATTTAAAGGGCACCTCATTTCTCCCAGCACACTGTAACACATTCCATTTCATTTCACCTATACCATTCTGTACACACATATATACTTTCTTTAATTAAAAAAGAAGCATTTCTGCTCTAATTCTGAAATTGTTTTCTATATTACAAATTATTTAGTGACTTTTGGCTTGCTGAGCTTTATGTCACTGTCCAGGTAACATGTTGCCCTTTTATTCCAATAGACTTATTTGGCTTTGAAAATATTATAAAGAAACTCAGATTATTTTACAATTATCACAATTATTTCAATGTCAAAGTACAGAGTAGGAAACAATTTTGATAGAGACTCCTTTTAGTATTTCATCCATAAGTAAGCTGGGTTCTTTAAAATACCATGAACTAGACAGTAGAATGTGAAGTTATATTACCACTATTACTTTCTAATTTTTAATGATTCCTTTTTTTTGAGATAGGGCTTCACCAGGCATTTCTGGCTTGGCTTGAGCTCACTTTGTAGCCAAGACTGGTCTCAAACTTGCAACAACCTTCCTGCTTCAGTCTCCCAAGAGCTGGGATTACAGGAATGTGCCACTGTGCCCAGTCTGATTTTTAATAGTTACGACAGGCCTATTTTGTTATTACATTAGATTATTCACACCAACTTGGTCCATTTAATAGCACAGTTTTTATTATTGCATTTTGCAGGTTGTCTGAGTCGAGCCATTATAAGTTTGACCTGTATCATTTAATCTGAATTTTTTATACTTAAAATTGTTCTATTATTATGGAATGTAGCAATTAGAAGACGGTAGGTTTTTATTTTTTGTTTTGTATGGAGTAGAAATAGAGGGGAGGAAAAGAGCCAATATATCTTAACAGCAAGTCCTCATATGACAACCTATGTTTATTAGTTTTAACACTACTCTACAGAAGAGAAAAGATAGACTATATTTATTAAACACTCGTTTTTGTACAAAGCACTATGATAGTAACTCTGGGAAACTATGCTCTGTGTGTATGTGTTCTATATACAGAGACATACGCATTCCCATATGATATATTACATATACATATCTGAATGTGTGTCAGTAACATATTTAGTATATATCCTATCTTTATTTTTGGGCAAAATGGAGACCATAAGACTTAACCTATCACTTTTTTGTGTTCCTCTTTAGAAGAATTATGATTTCTATGACAATACCTTTTTCACATTGTATTTTGAGTCTCTTTTTTTTTGTTTACTTGTTTGTTTTGTGCTGGGGATTGAACTCAGGACCTTGCGCTTGCCAGGCAAGTGCTTATTCTACTGAGCTATATCCCTAGCCCCCGAGTCTCTGTTTTCTTTTCGCAGTATAGTTCACAAGTTTTATAAAGGATATCAGTGATTTCTGCCTTTCAAAACAGAAGTATTGCAATTAACTGTATGAGAAACATTCATTAGGTTCTAAAGAAAGCCACCATTTGCTCTTAGGAATGCTTTTTGTTGTTGTTCTATTTTTTACTTGCCCTGGATGCATGAATTACACATAGGTAACATATATCTGTCCATTGATATGCTTGTCACAAATAATTTTACATTCTTTTCTACTTTTGCTTTTAGGATCTCTTTCTTCCTTTTCATATTTACAAGCCTACAAAATGTATGATCTTCCCAATTACTATGACAACTTTGACTACCACCAGCAGAACTCTTGCACACACATACTGAAATACACACATACAACTTACTCATGCTATTCTTGACAATAAAAAGAAGACATATATCATTGTGATATAATGATGATTTCTGTGACATCAATCTTAAAACTTAAGGGCATCTATATTAATTCTTAGCAGTTCTGAACTTATTACATGTTGTACTTTAGCCCCAAAGTGTCCACTCAAAGTTTTATATGCTGATAGGCCTGGATTTTGAATGTTTATTGGATTGGTGCAATTATCTATTGATGACTTCTTAGCTGAATATTCCATTAGGAGATGTAGTATGGTGACAAATGATGGGTCACTGGAACATGATCTGCAGTGGTGTATTTTCATCCCCATCCCTTCCCTTCACTTTCTGCTTCCTGGTTGTTGTGAGTTCAGCAAATTTCCTCTGCCATTCATTTTACCATGCCTTTTCTCTTTTAGAGAGTCTACTGAAGCTACAGACCAAAATAAACCTTTAAGTTGTAGATGTCACATGTTTCATCCTATGGACAGGAAAGTGACTAATATATTATGAGTCTCTCATCTAGATATTTTTTCTTTTTCTTTCGGATCTGGGGATTGAACTCAGGTCCTTGAGCTTGCCAGGGAACCAGGGAAGCATTTATTCTACTGAGCTGTCTCCCCAGCCCTAGGTATTTATTCTGAATTTTCCTTGAGCCTAATTATACTTTCATATAGTTTCAACTTTTTACATATATAATAAACACTTTGCATCTACTACCCACTGCAGAAAGTATAAGGTTTCTGATTAATTTTTTTTCAAAATAGTTTCTATGGTACTCTTTTGTATTTTCCCAGATAACGTAGTAACCAAATTTTTATAAATCTTTTCTTCATTTGTAAATATCTTCTTTAGAGATATAGTGTGTTGAACTTGTGGGATATGTCCCACTTAGCTTTTAACTTTCAGTAAAATATTTAGTCTACAATGGTATATTAATAGACTTGAATAAATGTTATCATCATTATCACCATCTTATTTTCCTTTCAAAGGGGGATCTGCTATATTTAGAGACATCAAATTAGAAAATGGCATTCAAGAATAGAATGAAGTATATTCTCGTAAAATGCAGCTGACCACAGAGTACATAAATTACAGTACTATTAACTTATGTGAAGTATTAAACTAAATTAATAGCACCTAAAACCAAGACTTTCTCCAAAAACTTCATGGAGTGAAAATTCAGAGAAAAGGACTCATTCTAGTTCTTGGTTATTTACATTATTTCAAGCCAAGTTTCCCAAAGCCTACTAATATGTTAACTGTTATAGCTCGTATTTGGATAATAATTTTGGGAGTATGACTATTTGTACTATGTTGTTTTTTCCTATCCACAAGCAAGGGATATTTTTTCATTTTCTTATATATTTTCAATCTCTTTTCAGAATACTGTAATTTTCAAAATATAGATCCTTTACTTCCTTTATTAGATTCATTCCTAACTTCTGAGATGAAATACAAATGACAAATAAATATATGAAAAAATATTTACCATCTGGGAATGCAAGAGATGTAAACTGAAACAACACTAAGATTCCATCTTACCCCAGAAAAAATGGCTGTCATCAAGAAATCAATCAAAGACAAATGTGGGAGTAGCTTTTGGGGAAAAGGAACCGTTCTCTACTGTTGGTGGCAGTGCGGACTAGTATACCAATGTTGAAATACGTATGGAGGTCCCGCAAAAACTAGAATTAGAGGGCCCATTTGACTGAGCTAGTCCACTTCTGGATATCTTCCCAGAAGAATTAAAAGCATCATACCATACTGATATGTGTATCCATGTTTATAGCAGCACAATTTATAATAGTTAAATCTTGGAAAAAGTTCAAATGCCTGCCAACTGAGGAAATGATAAAAAGTGGTACTTTTATTCAGTGAAGTACTACTAAGCCACAAAGAATGAATTTGAGAATTTTATAGGTTAATAGATGCAACTAGAGACCATCCTCATAAGGGAAATAAATCACACTCACACATGTAAACAATATATTTTCTTATAGGAGAACCTGTACTGTAACATTCTGTAACTCAGTTGTGTCCCAAATTTACTGATCAAGGAGATTATGGAGCCACAATGGTGATCCATGATGTAGAGTGTGCCTAAGGAGAGTCACATGGAGAGAAAATTTCTCTCAGGCTTTCACAGAGAGCAAATTGGTCTAGCAATGGCCGTGACTCATCCACATGGCTGACACTGACAAAGGATCTGGAAACTGCAGTACAGGGTTTCAGGGTAAATCCTGAGGGTTCTTGACTGATCTTGTCAGATACAAAGGTTGCATTTCTTGTTATATAGGTCTTGCTTTATCCTGATCTTAACTATTCAGCAGAAAAGTATAAAAATGAGGTATAAAAAGTAAAGCCATATTAATATGCTGAGCTGTAAAAGGCTCAAGTCAACAAATTATGACATTGCCAGTTCTACAGATAACCCACTACTATTAAGGACTACTGGACTATATTGGATTATTTTGCTGAATTCACATACCTACAATCTTTAAATGGCAATGGAATACCCAGCTCTGACAAAACTAAACAAAAAAGGAGATACAAAGGAAGGACCATTTTGTATCTGTATATACAGAAGAATTAGGATAGATATACAGCTACTTTCTGTTAATTCAATGAGAAGAAAGATTTGTAGTAATAGTGTTTGGGCAGGATATCATGTCTGCATCTCATACTATGAATAACCAGTATGAAGACAACAGTATGCAATGTATTAATTATTGAAACTGTCCTACTAATCAGATTTGAAACTGTCCTATTGCTATTTGTTTCTCAATGAAATTAATGAAAAAATAAAATTAGTTATAAAAGAAAAAAATCAATATATTGTCTTGCTTGTATAAGAACCTGAGATAATAAGTTCTAAAATGTACAAAAAAAAGAGTAAGTCCAGTAGCTTCGTGGATTAAAGTGCTTGCAAGCAGGTGCAGGGGCTGGATATTCAATCCCCGGACCTTCCATGCCAGCGCTGCCCCTAAGGCATGCTGTGGTGGCACACTCCTGTAATCCCAGTGCTTTGGAGGCTATAAACAGATGGATCACTGTGCATCCAATATAGTAGTGAGACCCTGAGCACCCTGTAGGTCCTTCCCTAAAATAATA
>NW_004524835.1:1277176-1278417 GCF_000260255.1 Octodon degus | reverse complement strand
TTTTCTCTCCATGTGACTCTCCTTAGGCACACTCTACATCATCGATCACTTTCCTCTTTGGCCCCATAATCTCCTTGATCAGAAAATTTGGGACACTACAGAGTTACAAACATTACAGTACAAGTTCTCATAAGTCCTGAATCTTAATTGACTGTGGTACACAAGGACCAAAATGTTGGCTTTCCTTGCGGCCCTTCTCTTTCTCTAATTTTGGTCTGCAAACTTAGATTGTTAACGCTCCAGATGACAAGCTTATTGTTATTACCATATAATCTAGGCTGTTAAGCTTAACCTCGCTACCTGTCTGAATATCAAACACCTTAGGCATAACATGGAACAGGTATTTTTCATCAAGTATTGATATGTTCAACTTTAAGTCCCTACAGAATATGATTAAAAAACATTTAAAAATTAGAATATATTTTAAAAATAGGCACAAAGAGTTATGTAATTCTCATGTTTACACAAAAATCCAGAAATCTATCCATATACTACCTTGTAGCAGGACAGTCCTGCAACATTCCTTTTCCTCTCCTGCCTACATTCACCACCCCCTTCTTTTTGAACTATCATTTACCTGAGAGACAGCATGGCAGCAACTGTCAAGTCATGAGTAGCAGCATATATTCAGAACACCAGAATGACAGGCACTCCAAGCATGAACCTACTGTTACAAATTGCCATCTTCAATGCAGTTCCTTAGTTCACAGGTGTCTGTATAGTTAGTCAGTGTAAGAATCATTCCAATAAACTTCAAGATTCATAAATCTTCTGAAGATTCTCAGGATCATTGCCTTACCGATCTTCTACATATAACAGTATGGCTTGCCACTGTCATGTTTTTTAGCTCTTCTCTTTGCTCTCTTTTCACTGTCTAGTCATCAAGTTCTTGCTTTCCTTTTAGTTGTATTATACCTTTCTATTTGTATTTCTTCTTTTGAGTTTCTTTTTTTTCTTTTGAGTTCTTATATTAGGGAAACTATATGATATTCGCACATGTGTGTCTGGTTTATTAAACTTATGAGTATATGTTCCAGTGGCATCCAATTCAATATAAAGGTTTTGAGTTTATCATTCTGTATAGCTGAGTAATACTCCATTGTACAAAAATACCACATCTTTTTCGTCCATTCCTCAGGTGATGGGTATCTTGGTTGTTTCCAAGATTTGGCTATCACAAATTGTGCTGCTATAAACATAGGCACACATATATCCCTATGATATGATGTTTTCAGATCCTC
>NW_004524835.1:1275429-1276876 GCF_000260255.1 Octodon degus | reverse complement strand
ATATTTATTCGCTTGTTTAATTTCTTCCTCTGAGAAGTGTGTGTTCATCGCCGATGCCCATTTCTGGATTGGGTCCTTAAATTTGGGGGCCCTAGTGTTTTTTAGATCTTTATAAATTCTAGAGAGCAGACCGTTGTCTGAGTACTTATTTGTCATGATTATTTCCAAATTTGTGTGTTACCTTTTCACTTGGTTGGTAATTTCTTTTGACGTGAAAAAACTTCTCAGTAAGAGCAGGTCCCAGTTGTTAATTCTTTCAGTTGTTTCCCATGTGATTTGATTTCTGTTCATGAAGTTTTTGCCTACCCCTATGTCTTCAAGAGTTCCTCCCACTTTCTCTTCCAGAAGATATAGTGTCTGTGCTTTAATGTTTAGATTGTTATTCCCTTTTGACTTTAGCTTGGGGCATGGTGATAGACCTGGGTCAAGTTTTAGTTTGTGGCATGTAGAGAGCCAGTTTTTGTAGCAGCATTTGTTACAAAGGCTATCTTTCTTTCAGTGAGTATGTTTGGCCCCTTTGTCAAAGATAAGGTGGCTGAGTGTGTTCATAGGGGCTTCAAGGTCTTTAATCTATTCCATTGATCCTCAGGTCTATTTTGTTGCCAGTACCATGCTGATTTTTTCACAGTACCCTTGTACTATAATTTCAAGTCAAGAATTGTAATACCTCCTGCCTTGTCTTTATTGCCCAGGATTGCCTTTTCTATTCTAGGTCTTGTTTGGTTCCAAATTAATTTTAGCAATGATTTCTCTAGCTTTGTGTGATATGTTGGTGGTAATTTGAAAGGGATTACATTGAATCTGAACAGCAATTTTGGGGATATGGTCATCTTCACAATGTTGGTTCTTCCAATCCAGGAGCATGGAGTATCTTTCCATTTTTTGAAATCCCCTATGATCACTTTTTTAAGAGTACTGTAATTTTCCTTGAAAAGATTTTTGACTTCTTTTCTTAGATTAATTCCAAGATATTTCATTTTTCTCGGTGCTATTGTAAAAAGTATTGTTTCTATAATTTCCCTTTCAGTGTATTTGATATCTGTGTAGGGGAATGCTATTGACTTTTGGGTATTGACTTTGTATCCTGCTATGCTACTGAATTTCTGTATTAATTCTGATAGCTTCTTAGTGGTTCTTTGGATCTTCCTAGTAAAGTATTATGTCATCTGCAAATAATGATAATTTAACTTCTTCTTAACCTATTCTTATTCCTTTTATTTATTTCTCTTGTCTAATGTCTGTAGCTAATGATTCCAGAACTATATTGAATAAGAGTGGTGACAGAGGACATCCTTGTCTTGTACCAGATGTAAGACTAAATGATTTCAGTTTTTCCCCATTTTAAATTATGTTACCATTGGGTTTTCATAAATGGCTTTTACCAGATTGAAGTAGAGGCCATCTATTCCAATTTTCTGTAGGACTTTGAACATGAATGAGTGTTGGA
>NW_004524835.1:1270969-1275329 GCF_000260255.1 Octodon degus | reverse complement strand
AAAACTTTAAAATAAAATAATTTTTTTAAAAAATTAAGTTGTCATTATTCAGCACTGAGTCCTAGTAACAAGAAAATCATTAAGACAGTTTGAGAGTATAAATCTTCACTTTTTCTTGATACACAGGAATGCCTTTGCTAAGTCGTGGCATTTGTATAATTAGTTGTAAGAATATTTTTGTTGGTTTTAAAATGCACCACTTTACCTTCCCACTAGTGATGCATGAATGATCCAATTTGCACCTTCTCCATCATTTATTTTTGACATTTTAAAAATTAGTAATGCTGGTTCGTGACTGTAGTTTGCATTTTATTAATAACCAGTAACATTGAACATGTCTTCATGTGCTTATTTTCCATGTTTGCATCCACTTTGTTAAACTATCTCTTCATATATTTTGCTTCCATTCTGAATTTACTTATTGTTGAGATTTGAAAGATGATTTGAATTACTGGATACTAATCTATATATTCTACCTTTAAAAATTTAAACACAATCCCAGATATGTGGTTTTAAAATATTTTCTCTCACTGTGGATGTTACCACTTTATGTACATTCTTAAATAGACTTTTTTCACAAGGCAAAAGTTTTTAACTTTGATGAAGTCCTATTTATCCTTTTTATGACTTTTTTATTAAGCCTAAGAAACCCTTTGCCTACTGTCACATTCCAAAGATTTTTGACCACATTCCCTTAAACTACCAGTTGTATACTTCAGTCTTTTTACTTTATTATTTCTTAAATTTATTTTTAAGAGAGTATAATAATTGATACAACATTATAAATGGTACACATTTAGAAAGATAAGGTGAGAAGTATGCAACTGTGGTTTTGTATTGCACATTGCTGTCCTCGATGTAGTTGCTGAGCTTATAGATATTATCATATGGAGTTAGTCAACGTGAAAATTTTAACATTAACTTCTACTTTCAAAAATAGATGAAAATTAGTAATAAAATCATCTCAGCTATCCTGTGTATATACTTGCATGATAGTCTCCCTTCCTTTTATTTTCCTATCTTTTCTCCTTTCCCTCATCTCGATTGTTTAGTTTATTCCTTTTGTCCCATTTTTTTTCCATTTTACTATATCCATTATACCTTTCAGAATTTATTTATTCTTTCAGGTTCCTACACTAGGGAGACAATACTATATTTACACATGTGGGTTTGATTTATTTCACTTATGAATATAGCCTCTAATTGCATCCATTTACCTATAAAGGCCTCAAGTTTGTCTTTCTTTATAGCTGAGTAGTACTTCATTGGGATATAGCTATATGAGACACAAAGAACAGCCAGGAAATTTATTATCATGTCATTTTTTGTGTTCCCTAGGCTATCTGCCTCTCTTCCTCTCTTCACCTTTTGTTCTGTTTATGTTCATTTTTCACATAATATCCAAAGAACTTAAATATATGAATGGGATGAATACACCAATGTATATTTACCCCATCTTCCAAAAAGCAGAAAGTTTCTTACACAATGTTTATAAATAAATATTGTGCTTATTTTGGTATCTTCCCCATTGGTGATGGGTAATGAGTTCTTTCAAGATCACTGAACCATCACAGGCTAGAACAGAGCTTATTCTCAGTAACTTCCATCTCATGATGGTTTGTTATAGGCTGTTAATAATGATAAATATTCTCTGACATGATTTATTTTTATTGTTTAATTGCAAAGTAAGAGGATTTTTCAGTCTCTCCAATGTGGGCAAAGTTTACTAGCACAAGACAACAAAAAACTTTCATTTCCCTAATAACATTAGTATCATTAAACCCCACAAGACTTTTCAGAGACTAGTAAGTTGTAGTCAACTAAAGCAGCAGGAATAAAGATATTTCCTTGTACATAGTGTTCCTCTTTTTGCCAAGGGAATCTGCACCATTTGAATGTCTGTAGGCCTAAAAAGACAAGCTACACATTATTGGTCCAAATCATGGAAGATTTGTTTTATAATTAGAGTCTTCCTAGTGACACATAATAGGGTGTACTCTCAAGGTACACACAATGTAAACTAAATGGCTGTTTCAATGATTACAAAGCAATAACTGGATCTGAAACTACATGATACCTTGTCAAAACTGGGCAGTAATTACTGTTATTTTTCATTTCTTCAACTAGCCTTTTTACTGCAGAGAAACAACAAGATATCAAATCATAATACTTTAGTAACTATATATTTATTTACTAAATAACATGAAATTGTTTCCATATATAATATATAATAAGACAAACAATGACTTCATTATTTGTTATGTGCTATGTGATAAGAATTCCATGTGTCTCTTGTTGTTGTTATTATAGATAGCTATTGTAGTTATTACAGTTTTTTTAACATTTGTGGTACATTAAAGGGTACTTTCATTTATTATTGAATAATATAAATAATTTAATACAGTTTCTTCCAGTTTCCAGATCTGTGTGTTGATGGATTTTTAAGTTGAGAATTTAAATTTTAAGTTTTCTCTGTCACGGAACACTGCCAGATCAAATAAGATGTCATCAGTTCTAATAGTTTCAGATAGTTAACTTTCATTGCATGAAATCTACATATTGAATCTGATGAGTAAAATTTGCTTAACTTTATGTCCTTCAGGTTTCTGTCACTATAACTAATACCTTTGATAATCAATGTATGAAGAGAGAAAGTTTATCGTGACTTACAGTTCAGGAATTTTCATTCCATAATTGAGCAGACAGCGTTGGTGGTATAGTGGTTAGCATAGCTGCCTTCCATAATTGAGCAGACCTATTTTTTTAGGCCACTGGAGTGTGTGTGTGTGTGTGTGTGTGTGTGTGTGTGTGTGTGTGTTTTGAAGGATACGACATCATGATGAAGCAGTTTGTGAGAAAAAAAGAAACAATAAGAGCCATAATCTCATAATTCCTTTCAAGGCTACAGTCTTAGTGACCTCAAACCTCCTGCTAGACCCCATCTCTTAAAAGTTCCATTCATTCCCTATAGCAACATTATGATGAATAAGCCTTTAATACATAGGGCTTTGGTTGATCTTTCATATCCAAACTATGCAACTTTAGAAGATAATTTTATCTTAGGGCTTTTTTGTCCTGCACCCTAGGGTGAGGTACAAATGTCAATTCTTTATCACAGATAATATAATTTACACATTAGGTATCAACAATTTATAAGAACTTGCCAACTAGCTCAAAAATAGACTAGGCTGAAACAGGCCTGAAGGGCTTGTGGATGTTGCATACTTTTCCATTAACATATGAAGGTTTCTTTTTCTATAATTCCTTTTTGATCAAAAACAATATAAAATATGATTGCGCCAATCACAAAATAAGGGCTGTCTCATTAGATTTTACCTAATTATATTGTTACAGCAAGTGTGCTAATTTGTTACATGAACCTTCTTAACATTGGTCTATTGGAAGTTTTTATGAAGAATCTCAGATTGTACTTTTCAAAACCTATTATATTTGTGATTTGGGGACAAGCATAAAGTTTTTTCCTATTGTACCAATCTTAGTCACTTTCTCCCTGCTGGAACAAATAGCCGATGCCTATAATTTATTCTTTTTTAAAAATTTATTTAATTTTATTTTGAAAAGTAAAAACAAATGCAAGAACAAAAATTAGAAATAAAGAAACACGGTAACATACAAAAATATATATGTTACATATTTTCAAAACAAGAATAGCTGATTAACAATGATTGCTATATTTTCTATTTTTATTGTGAAATATGTTGGTCAGATTAACAGATATAGTTATGTAAGATTGCATATATGATTGAATGTTATCACTTGCTTTTGAGAAACGTTAAATTTTTGCTCATGTATCTCTTTTCTTTTCATCTTACTTTTTTGAAAAAATTTTATTTTAAAGAGAGCATAGTAATAATCGATATGACATTAGAAATGGTACACAATTAGAAGACCAAGATGCAGGCATTTAAGCATGGCTTTTGTATTACACATTGTTGTCCTCAATGTAGTTGCTTAGATGCAGACCTGATATCAGTGAAGGTGAAAATTCAACACATTAATTGCTAATTGAAAAAAGCTGATGGAAATTCTTAGAATTTTTGTTATTTATTTATTTGGTACAAGATGTCCCTATGCAGCTCAGACTCATAGTTAGCCTCCTATCTCAGACTGCCAGCACTGGGATTACTAGCATGTGGCACCTCTCCCAGTTTTGGTGGCCAGCTCTGCTTACCTGGGGTTCTGAGGCCAGCATGGCATGTGGTACTGGGACTCAGTAGCCTTTTTTTTTTTTTTTTTTTTTTTTTCAGGGATTAAACTCAGGCCTTTGCGCTTACCAGGGATTTGCTTATTCCACTGAGCCATCTCCCTGGCCCCTGGGAATCAAGCCCGATCCTTGCTC
>NW_004524835.1:1266910-1270869 GCF_000260255.1 Octodon degus | reverse complement strand
TGTTGGACTTTGTCAAAAGCCTTTTCTGCATCAATGGAGATGATCATGTGGTGTTTAGTTTATGCTCTATTGATATAGTGCATTACGTTTATAGTTTTTGTATATTGAACCATCCTTGCATCCCTGGGATGAATCCTACCTGGTCATGGTGTATGATCTACTGGATGATTTGCTGTATTCTATTAGCTAGAATTTTATTGAGGGTTTTTGAATCTGTGTTCATGAGGGAGACTGACCTGTAGTTCTCCTTCTTTGTTGCATCTTTCCCTGGTTTTTGTATCAGTATAATACTTACCTCCAGGAATGATTTTGGGAAGATCGCTTCCTTTTCAATTTTATTGAAGAGTTTGAGGAGTATAGGGACTGTATCTTCTGTAAATTTCTTGTAGAATTCAGCTATGAATCCATTCAAACCAGGACATTTCTTTGTACATAGGGTATTTTTTTAAATAAACGTAAGAATAGTTTATTGGCTTGAAAAACAAAAACAATTTTTGTTTAAGCCACAGCTTACGTCATCTTTAAGAACACTATCCAGGATCACAGGAATGTGAAAAGATAGGGAAGAGAATCTGTTATTGGGAATGAGTCAGCATTTTGGAGGGCAAAAATGTTGTAAACCAGGAACAGTTTTACAAATGTAATGAGAGGAGTTACCGCTGGATAACATTGCCCTAAAATAGTTTAAAAGGGAAGGACTGGTTACATTTGTTTTAAAATAGTAATAGGCTTTCAGACAACTTTGTCAGAGTTTTAGGCCCTGACTTGCTAATGGCTCAGACGTCCACTGCAAGGACTGAAACACAATCTGAAGACTAATAAAAATATTGTGAAATGTCTGAAGTGCCTAATGTACAGTAAAGCTTGTGAATGTTTAATAGGCATAGAGAATGGAAACATCTACCCTTAGGGTAGCCTTTTCTAGGAAGTTTAAGGAGTTGTGTGAAGCTCAATGGCAGAATGGTCAAAGATTAAAAATTCTAGCCAATGAAGTTACTAGACATTAGTACTTTTTTTTTAAAGTTCAGAAGAAATACCAATCTGTATGGTGTGCAGTTTGAAAAAATGTATCATTCTTTATAATAGGCTTACCATGTCACTAGGCTAACATGTTTGTTAGGGTATTTTTTTATTACATCTCGTATTTCATTGGCGGCTATTTGGCTATTGTGAGTGGTTATATCTTGTTGATTCGTCTTTGGTAATTTGTACCTTTCTAGAAATCTGTCCATTTCTTCTGTGTCTTCTATACTGTGAGAGTAAAGTTTCTCAAAGTAGCTATTGATAATCTTCTGAGTTTACACTGGGTCTGTGGTAATTACACCCTTTTCATTCCTTGTTGCTTGTATTTAAACTTTTTCTAACCTCTTTTTGATGAGGTTAAATATTGGCTTATCAATTTTATTCAGTCTTTCAAAGTACCAGCGTTTTGTTTTGTTAATTCTTTGAACTGCTTTCTTTGTCTGAATTGAATTAATTTCTGCTGTAATCTTTATGATTTCCTCGTGTCTTTGGGCTCTCTGTTTTGTTTGCTCTTCCTTTTCTAGTTGTTGAAGGTGCAGCATCAGGTTGTTTAATTGTTCCCGTTCTGTTTTCCTAATGTGTGAGTTCACAGCTATGAATTTCCCTCTGAGAATTGCTTTCATCATATCACATAAATTCCAGTAAGTTGTGCTTGAATTTTCATTGAGTTTTAGCTATTGTTGTATTTCTTGTGTAATTTCATCTGTGACCCATTGGTTGCTGAGTTGGATGTCATTTAATTTCCATGTATTTTGGGTGTTTTTCTGGTTTCTTTTGTCATTTATTTCCAGTTTCATTGCACTGTGGTCAGATAATATGCACGGGTAATTTCTGTTTTCTTTAATATACTTAAGAATGACCTATGGACCAGTATTTTGTCTATTTTAGAAAATGACCCATGTGCAGCTGAGAAAATGTGTATTCAGCTCTTTTTGGGTGGAACACTCTGTATACATCCACGAAATAAATTTGTTTCAAGCTCTGGTTCTCTTTGGTTGTTTCTTTGCCAAGTTATTGTCGGGTTGACCTATGTTTTGGGGATAAAGGTGTGTTAAAGTCTCCTGTTAAGATTGTAGTATTGGATATTAGATTTTTCATGTCCATTAAAATTTGCTTTATATAGTTGGGTGCGCCTGTGTTTGGCGCATACATATTTATGAGAGTTACCTCTTCCACTTGAATTTTTGCCCTAACCAGTATATAGTGGCCTTCTTTATTTCACTTGATCATTCTTGTTTTGTAGTTGAGACTGTCTGAGAATAGGATTGCTACCCCTGCTTTTTTCTGAGGGGCTGGGGCATGTGGTATTGTTTTCTATCCTTTGACTTTCAGCCTGTGAATTTCTTTATGAGTTAAATATTTTTCTTGTATACAGCATATTGTTGGATTTTGTTTCCTAATCCACCATGCCAGTCTATTTCTCTTAATTGGTGAATTGAGTCCATTTATATTGATGGTTATAATTGAGATGTATTGACTTACAATTGAAATGTTATTTACCTGTTGTCATTTACTCCTTTTTCTTCTGTGTTTAATTGTTTGCCCTATTTAGTTGGTTGCTTCTTATCTCATTCATGGAGTTCTGATAATTTTAGTCCCTCTCTAGAACATCTTTACTAGTGTGTGTAGGATTGGCTTAGTCATCATGAAATTCTTTAATTGTTCTTTGTCATGGAAGTATTTCACTTCTCTATCAAAACTTGAAAGAGAGTGTTGCAAGGTATAGTAGTCTGGGCTGGACTTTGTTTTTATAGAGGACTTGGAGTACTCTGCTCCATGCTCTTCTTGCCTTAATGGTTTGTGAGGAGCAGTTGGCCATAATTCTCATGGGTTTTCCTTTGAATGTGATCTCTTTCTTTTCTCTAGCAGCTTTCAGTACATTATTCTTGAGCTGAATTTCTGGGATCTTGACTATTATATGTCTTGGTGTGTTTTTAATTTGTTTGAGGTTGCCTGTTGTTCTTTATGCTTCGGTTATCTGAATGGCAGATTGTTTCCTCTTATTTGGGAAGTTTTCTGATATTATTTCTTCCCATATTATTTGATGTCATTTGTATTGACCCCTTTTTTCTCACTGATGCCTATTAGTCTCACATTGTTCATCTTTGCATCATTTTGCAGGTGATGGATTATTTTTTCCTGCGTCCTAGTTGTTTTTAAGAGATCCTTTCTTACCTTTTCCCTAGCTGCACCAGTGTCTTCAAGATATGAAATTCTGTGTTCACTTTCACTTAAATGGTTTTGCAAGCTTGTGAATGAGATTTTAATTTCCTCTGTGTCTTTGACTCTGCTTCATGCCATCTAATTCTTTGCAGTATTGATCATTCAAGGGATTCTTCATTTTTCTAATCTCTTCTATTTTTTTATCAATGCCTTCTTTAGAAGCTGTTATTAATTCATTTACTGCAGTGTTTTCTTCAGATTGGATTTCCTCCCTATGTTTCTGTAATTGATTGTTTACTTCAGATGCTATGAGTTCTGAGAATTATTTTGTTATTTTAGAAAAGAATTCTGCTCTGAGTTCCTCTATAACTTTCTGATGTTGCTTATTCACTTTCAATGTTATTAATGCATACATTTGCACTGAACTAGTATCCTCTGCCCTTGTTCTGGGTTGGCATTGCATTTCCTCTATATGTTTCTGCATTTGATTCTTTATTGCAGATGCTATTAATTCAGGGATTTCTTTTTTCATTTCCAATCTGAATTCCTGTATATGTTTCTGCAGTTGTTTCTTTATTTCAGAAGCTGTTGATTCATTGATTTCAGCTGAATGGTTCCCAACTTGTTCTGTGTTAGTGTGCACTTGCTATGGATTGCCTTGTGGTATGAACCTGCATTTTCCTCCTTTTTGTTCTCATTTTGTGTACCGTTGTCTTCTGACCTTTGTTGTAGAACTTTGATGCAGTTATAACCTTAGCACCTACTGAAATTCA
>NW_004524835.1:1264287-1266810 GCF_000260255.1 Octodon degus | reverse complement strand
TAGATAATGTGAAATGGAAAATAATTTTAAAACTAAAAAGAACTAGGATGGGTGAAAAGGGAGTGGACAGTAGGGAAAAGGAAAAAATGCAGGTCAGTTATTCTATCAGTGTCTCTTATTTCTTTAAAAAGGAAGATTTCTACTAATATCAATTAAAAAAATTTATGCCTAGGTCTCTTACTCTGAGCAACTACTTTAAAGAACAATCTGTAATATATTAACTACTGCTATTATTATTTTATTGTGAAAATTTGTTGTATCTTTTTTCCACAAAATAAAATAAAACATAGATAACAATACATATTTTTTATTTTTTAAAATCTTTCCTTCAGTAAAGAAAAGAAATTTAAAAGAATGTTTTATTCCTAGTGACACAATCGCATTTAGAATATTTAGATTAAATCCATTGTTTAAAAAAAGGTAGCAGAGAAAATAAATGATTACATTGCTAGCTAGTTGTTTGAATATACTGTGAAATAGAAAACATTTTTTGATGTTACTTGGAGAAATTTCCCCCATCTTAACAAAATCTTCAAAAGTTTGATTGTTTCTTTTCATTTCCTTCCTCTGATTCTCCTGCTATATCCTCTGTCTTCTGCCAGCGTCCATGACAAAACTTTTGTTGCTCCAATATGCTTTTGTGGCATCCACGTCAAAAGTTTTGGCTATGATGTTTTTGAAACTTCCAAGCCAATTATACAGATATTGTCTACATAGCATCTGTTTGTACAGTGATTCAACACTTTGGGCACAACTGTCACTATCTTCACTTGTAAAATTCCAAATTTTTGAGTCATCATATTTTTGTTCTTATGGTGACACAGAACTTTGTGCTGGTGAGTTGAGTTCTACATAATTGATATCTTATTTGATGTATAACTATTGTGAATTTTATCAACTGAGCCTAAGAAAATAAGCCCAGTAAAACTGGAGCTTGCCATAATAGTGCTTTTGAAAACTCTCTACAATTTCTTTGAAATACCCCTCCTTAAGAATTGGAGGACCAGGGAGATAGCTCAGCAGCATAAGCGACTGCCTCTCAAGCGCAAAGCTCTGAGTTCGATCCCTGGTACCAAAAAAAAAAATCTGACTTAGGATGTAGATTTCACACCTTTAGGGGGCCACAGACATAACTCAGCACTATAAGCACCTGCGTAGCAAGCTCCAGGTCCTGAGTTTGATCCCTGGTAATGCAAAAAAGGAAGAAGAAGAAAAAAAAAAGAATTGCAGACTAATTTTCTTCCCTTAGAGTAGTGGATGTAAACTAATGCCCATGCATGCCTCAGCAGACTATAGGTATCATTAAAAGCTCTAGAAGACTTGCCATCACTGCCTTAGAGTCTCTATTCATCTTATTAACATTTCCAATATGTGAATCACAGAAAACAGAGCATCTCCTTGGAGACTACATCAAAAAAGCTGCTATGACTTCTTCCTCACTTTAGAATGCTCAGTGTCAGGAAAGACGGTGACATAAGGACATGCAAGTAGCTTATAAAGAGTGTACCATAGGGGCCCGGGAGGTGGCTCAGTGGAATAAGCACTTCCCTGGCAAGCACAATGCCCTGAATTCAATCCCCGTTTCCGAAAAAAGAAAAAAAAAAGAATGCACCATGGTGAGAAACAGAGGTCTTTTGCTATCAGCTGTGGAGGTGCTCCACCTTCAAGAATATCTTGAAGCTCCAGTCAAGATTTCAAATGATTATATCATCAGCCAACATGTTGACTGCAGCCTCCTGACAGATACTGAAACAACAATCCAGCTAAGCCATTCACAAATTCCTGACAAAAAGAAAATGTAGTAATAAATGATTACTGTTTCAAGCCACTAATTACAAGGTAATTCATTACATAAAATATGCAATAAGACACTAAGAGGTCTAAGCAATTAGATTGTCATATTGTGGTGGAACTTCCAACATAGTTGAGAGACTACAAGGGATTTTCCAGGAGGATTTTAATGGTGCACTGCCTCAGCCATTAGAAATGCTTAAAACTAGCCTGGGTCCCAAAACAAGGAGAAATCCCCATTTATACGATTTGTGACATCAAGGAAGTAGATATACAGAAGTGAAATAAAAGCAGTTAGTCACTCTAACAGCTAACCCTACCTTAGTCTTCAAAGTAAACACATCCTGTGTTATCACAGGATGTTAGGATGCTGTGCTGCTTATTTATAACTCCCTTTTTTAGCTTTATTGGTCTTAGTGCTTGTTATTGCCCCACTAAGGGAAGACATGCCCTGTAGAGAACTGCCTGAAGTGTCTCCCTTATCAGTGAGCAAAGCATAGGACCATGATAACAAGCACAAGTCCACGCCCCAGAGGGAGGGGTTGCTCAAGGAGTTGCTTGCCTAAGCTGGGAAGACTTTACTTAAGGAGAAAAAGCTTGGCTTTTTCTCTAAGTTCTACTTTGATATTTCTGTAAAACAACTAAAGGTATTTTTATGTGATATTTTCCTATAGTTGACAGGAGATAGTTAAAGCCATCAAATAAAATATTATTATACTTGTATACTTGTTC
>NW_004524835.1:1248940-1255307 GCF_000260255.1 Octodon degus | reverse complement strand
CTCCCAGTTTTGGTGGCCAGCTCTGCTTACCTGGGGTTCTGAGGCCAGCATGGCATGTGGTACTGGGACTCAGTAGCCTTTTTTTTTTTTTTTTTGGTGGAACCAGGGATTAAACTCAGGCCTTTGCGCTTACCAGGGATTTGCTTATTCCACTGAGCCATCTCCCTGGCCCCTGGGAATCAAGCCCGATCCTTGCTCTTGCCAGGCAGGCACTTAGACCACTGATCTATGTCTGCAGCCCCAATACACATAACTCAAAGGAGAACAGGTATGTATTGGCTTACAGATTTTAGAAGTTTCAGTTCATAGTACACAAGTCTAAGTGCAGAACTTTCATTGTGTCAGGACCTACCATGGAAGCCTCATAATACACATAAAGATGAGAGTAAAGGAAGGTTCCAGAAAAGCAGATACACCCTTCCAGACTGTGCCAACAGTGCCAGACCTCCAGTCAGGCCCTACCTACTAATAGCACATTTAGTTCTGAACTTACTAGTGGGATTATTGACTGATGAGTATAGTGCCTCCGTGATCCAGTCCTCTCCCAAAAGTGTCACCTCTGAACACATGAGGAATTTCTACATTCAAACTGTGACATTCCAGGAGCAAAAGAAAAAACGAAAAAAATCCCTCATGCATATCTCTTTGTGCAAAATGCATTTAGTCCATGTCAAGAAATCACAAAAATTTTAGCAGTACTAATGTTGGTGAAAAGTCCCAATGCAAACTGTTATCTAAGACAAAAGGTAAACTCTTGGCTATGAGATTTTTACAAAAATCAAATCGAAAATTGAACATGACTGACATACAGTGACATTTAATAAACATTCGGGTTCCAAAAGTGAATAGAAAGACAAAGAAAAATTGGATCAAAGTAAGACCAAAACCAAGCAAGACACACAAAAATTCCATAACTGCATGTCCACCACCTGAGGCAGATTGTGGCAAAATATGAACTTCAAAGGACTTAAGCCGCCCTGCTTCTATGGGATTGCTGGTTGTAAAGTTCATGGCTTCTCTCTCTTTGCTTTGCTCACTTCCTGTACCTTTGTTCAGTAGACATTCCTTGTCTCTGGCTTCTCTACCTTCCTCATGTGTCCACTATACTTTCAACTTTACTCTCACAGCTTGACACACTATTCTCTCAGAGGCACTCTCTGGCCTCCCATACCTCCTCCTAAAGTCTGTGTAGAATCCTCCTTGATCCCAAAATTCTTTCATTGTGCATGCCAGGGAGCCAGCACCATGAGGATGATGTTAAGGTCTTCCAGTCTATCAAAGAGTAGCAAGTAACCCTTAGATCATGGTCTTAGAAGTTTTATAATATCTAGCTGAGCATTGTGTAAAGAATCATGGCAATCCAATTTTCTGAATGAACATTCTCACACAGGGTGTCCTAAGTTTCTCTTCTCAAAGCAGTCTTTTAAAGAAATATACCTTTATCATTTTGTACTTTTAAGCATTTGAAATATGGGGCCTTACTGATTCTTAAGATGCCCTGAAGCTATATTTGCTATTATCCTGGTGTAAAGCACTTGGATTCTTTTAAAATGCTAATCTTTTCAGCAACCAAGCACTCATGACTCAGAGTTTTACAGACCCTGACTTTCTAGGTTTAGATTATATATTTTAAAATCTTGATATGTGTAGTATGGGGTGGGAAGAAAATAATTTCCCTATAATATGTATTAATTTGGGCAAATTTATGTCCTTTGTGATCCTCTGAATATTTTAAGACTTATAATCTACCAGAAACTCACTTTACTTACTCATCTGTATTTCTTAGGATGTTGGCAAACATATGACAGTTTTCTCTCTGTATAAGTTTTATATTTATAAAGACAGCCTTAGGGCCTTGAAAGTGACTTGTCACATTTATATCAATGAGCATAATTTTCACATATGACATTATATGAAATTCCTTTTGGTGTAACCAGTATTACTAACTATACCTCAGTGAAAGGAGATCAAATTCACATTGAGTTCATTTATATAACTATAAAAATAAGAATATTTAATAAGAGTTCATGAATTCTGAAGGAGTCAGAGAACAAAAACAGATACCACTAAATTAGAGTGAATTATAGATAAAATACAGTCAGGATAAATATGAAACTTTGCCTTACCTATTATCAAGATCATATCTTGCACTTCTACAACAAATGATCAGAAGAGAAAAACATAATGAATTTGATCATTTTTAAAAGATATAAAAGCAGCATTGAGAAGTGAAAACTCCAAGAACCATGGTGAATTATTCATTTTTATGCTTAGATTTGATGAACTGTAGATTTCATGTAGAAATTGGTTTAGACACAAGGGTAGAATCTAATGGCAGTAAACTGAGAAAAGGAATCCAACAAAGCCAGTGTCTTATTTCTTTTTCTCATTGTTGAGACAAAGTACCCAACCCAAAGTTAAAAGAGGAAAGGTTTATTGTAGCTTATAGTTTGTAGAGGTTTCAGTCCATAGTTGGCTGGCTGCAAGTCAGGGTGACATGACAGAGGGGCACTGCAGAAAAGAAAGAGTTCATAGCAAGCAGCCAGCAACAAAACAGTAAAATAGAAAAGAAATAAGCAAGAAGAGCAACCTTCTTACAGTAGTACTTTGGTTCACAAACTTAATTTGTTCTACAATTTTGGAAAATATTGCCACATTTGTGTTTGGACAGGGAAGATGACTGTGGTCATGTTTGTCACCAAATGTAGAGTTTACAAACAAAACCAAAACTTTCCCAAACACTTTTGCTTTCAAATCAAATTGTTTGCAAACAAAAATGTTCATGAGTGAAGGTGCTAATGTAGTTTGTGCCAAGCATGGTGATAAATACCTTACATATACTAACTCATTTTATCTTCACAATAACTTTGAAGTAGGCACTAGTACTGTCCCCATTTTACAGGTGGGAGAAACTAAAACACAGAAAATTGAAATATATCCATAATTTTATTTATTTAAGGTAGAAAGGTTTTAAATTTATTAAAGATAGGAAAAAGAAACAGGCTCTATAGAGTGAACTTGGGCCAAGTGAAAGTAGAATTACATTATACAGCATGAGAAGGGACCCCTGTGAAAGACCACAGTACCAGAGAGTTCCATAGTAAGTGTCCTCTTTGTATCTCACTTCTCAGGCTGAACTCAGGTCTCAGGCATCTTATCAAAAATTGTTCCCACTCTCACAAGAAGTCCATGTGCACAGCTTTGAGAACTGTTCTGTGCATGTATCTCAGAACTTTGTGACTAAACTGGGTGTGGTGTCACATGCCTATAATCCCAACTCTTGGGAAGTTGTAAACAGGTGGATTTCTATGAGTCCTAGCTAGTGTGAGACCCTGAACACCCTGTAGGCCCTGCCCTAAAATACAAAAAACAAAACAAACAAACAAACAAACAAACAAAAACGGTGGGGGAGAGGTGGACCTGGGGAGATGGCTCAGTGGAATAAGCGCTTCCCTGGCAAGTGCAAGGGCCTAAATTCAATTACCGGTTCCACCAAAAAAATAACAACAAAAACCACCTTTGTGATGAACAGGTCATTCCTATTTCTCCAGCAAGGCTACCTTACCCTTACCTCTTGCCTCATAGCCCAATAATTATTTGTGGAGTACTGAGTGAGTACAGGTATCCATCTTCATATAGTTTCTTTCTGCTGCACGGTGATGTATGTCCTAGATACTGGGGATTATGTGCTTTCCCACTACCTTGGGGTATTGTGGATTACTGGCTGGGTTGAGAAAGAAAAAATAAACCTGTCAGAAGACAATCATAAAAGGGTTCATAACTTTTGAGCCCTTGTTCAATGGGAGAAAGCTTGATAAATTTTAATATTAATTTGGAGATTGAGAGCCCGACCTGAATATGAAAAGGACCAGGTCAGATTTCAATGCTTCTTATGGAAGAGAAAGTATGGTGAAGAGTGGTGTTCGACAAATCAAGAGCCTGAGAGCTATAACCTTCACAAAATTACTCACATTACAGATCTAATTAAAAACAGGAATCTCAATACAGGTGATCACTTGAGCTATGGTGAATTAGAGTCATTAGTGGCACTACTTATGTGCAGTAGGAGCAATACTTGAACCTTACTTTTTCAAGAGAATTAGGTCTTTCAGAGGTTCTCAATAATAGATTTCTTCTTAATTCTCTAAACTGTCTAGCTAACATTTTGCATGTAGAATGTTTTCACTTTCCACTACAACCCTTGAGGAAGAAACAGTATAAAAGTCCCTCAAAAACTGGAATAAGGTCAGAGTCTTGTGGGTTATAAGGCTGATCTTCTTGCCTAGTTATCCATCTTTTGATTTCTCAGGGAGCCTTTAGACCATCAGTCTTTCTGGTCCTTTGCAATGAATGGCAGTGACCTGCGTAGGAAGATAGACTGCCTCTTAGATTTGAATTTCCTGCTTGTGTTTTATAGATAATTGCATGTTTGTCAGAAAGTTCTCTTTTTCCAGATTGTTCCATGGAAATGTAGTACAAGAAAATCATATTTGAATTAATATTAATGTCTGGATAAGGGCAATGAGATTTTTTATTTGAGCAGTGGTCCCTGGGCGAAGTTGGTCTTAATAACCTGTTGTCAACTGAAAACTGCATAACCTGCTTTTCTATGTCCTTTTTTGACACAGCTACTTCCACTGGTTAAATACATTTCCTCATGGGTCTTAGAGTGTCAGGTCAGTTATGTTATGATTGCTTGCATAATTCTGGAAAATCACCTGTTGAAAATGTTGGCTAATTTCTGAGCTTGTAGGCATCAAAGAGGCAGAGATAAGAGTTGCACAAGTGTTTATAGCAGACTCAAGGGAATCTAAGAAGCATGGCTGACATAGTTCTAGTAGGTAAAATCTTCTTTGGGATTTTCCAAAATTAGAGAAATGTCCCAATTTTGCTAGAAAATCTCTTACTATTAAGGGTGCGGGGCTCTGTGGGACAGTTAAAAATTCATGGTTGATCATTTGACCTTTGAAGTCACACGTCAAAGCAGGGGGAATGAAACGCCAACTAGGACTCTCTTCAAATCCAATTATAACTAAAGATCTGGGAGAGGATTTTCCAGAGAAGGAATTTAAAACCAAAGCCCAAGTATTTTAATTTACTTACTCATGATTTCCAAATTCAGCCAAAGTCTCTCAAGGGAGATGGAGAAGTCTGTGGACAGAGACTTGAAAGTTGCTCCAGGCCTTTTCAGCCCTCTCAATGAGAATGAGAGGTGAAGATTTTGCAGGTATATCCACTGTCAATCCACCAGTACCATGAGTCAGGCATATCAGCTATGTGACACACAGAGCAGGATCCTGGTACTGACTTAGTATAGCTATGCACTCAATATCCAGTTTTCTTGCAAGCCATGCTTGACCCTGGTGTTTTTCTTGGACAAGTTCAGTGTGTGTAAATCATTGCCAATTAGGACAGGCATAAATTTTGTCTATGTTTTTATTTAGCCTTTCTCTTTTTATGGCCATCTAGACTGTGACTATTGAAAGGATAAATGGCCATGTCCAGTAATTGGGCCATATCTGAAAATGCTGCTTCTCTCTGGGCCACTAGCCTCTAGTGAAAGCAGGTGGGAGAGGCTAATATCTGAGACAGGCAGGCATTTGAAAACAGGATAATCAGTTTCTTCATCGGTTACCACCCTGTTCAATATAGTTCTGTTAGCATTAGCCAGAGCAATTAGCCAAAAGGAAGAAATAAAAAAATATGACTAGGAAAGAAAAAATTAACTTTTTTGGCTTATGACAAGATACTCTGCATAGAAGACCCCCCAAGAGCCCACCAAAATCTCATAGTTTTAATAAGCAAATGTGGGGATGCAGCAAGATACAAATTTAGAGATCAATAGGCTTCCTATACATGAATAACAAATTTATTGAGAGAGAAAATAGGGAAACAACATGTTTCACAATGCCATCAAGAAAAATGAAATACCTAGGAATAAATCTGACAAAGGGAGTGAAAGAACTTTACATTGAAAACTGAAAAAGGAGCTCAAAGAGAATATTAGAAAATGGAAAGAAATTCCCTGTTACAGGCTGGCCAAATAGCTCAGCAGATTAAAGCATCTGCTTAGGCAGACTGAGGGACCAGGGTTCGATCCCCACTGTGCTGTGTCAGCCCACCCCTGGGGTGTGCAGAGATGGCGACTGAGACTGAGTGTGGTGGTGCACATCTGTAATCTCAGGCTGAAAACAGGAGGATCAATATGAGTCCGATCTGTGTAGTAAGACCCTGTCGACCCTGTACTAAATACATTTTTTAAAAATTTCCTGGGGCTGGAGAGATGGCTCAGTGGTCTAAGGCACCTACTTTGAACAAGCTTAGCAAAGCACAGAGACCGCGGTTCAATCCCCCAGCACCACATGCC
>NW_004524835.1:1245990-1248840 GCF_000260255.1 Octodon degus | reverse complement strand
CTTGTATACTTGTTCGGAGTTAAAAATTACATAAATGGAAATTTCAAGGCCATCAGTGTGTGTGTGTGTGTGTGTGTGTGTGTGTGTGTGTGTGTGTCTGTCTGTCTGTCTGTCTGTCTGTCTGTCTGTGAATATAGAAACATCCTAACAGACCATCATGTTGTACTTTTATCATTTAAGAGAATGAAGCCAAAGCCAGAACAGAGGTTATATTTTTATGGATGAACTTCTAAAATACTTGACCATTTTCAAAATTATACCCACCGTAATACTATTTAACACCAGTTTTTATGAAAAGAACAAATAACAAGGTACTTACTTTCATTTGCACAGATTAGAGGAGATTAAATTTCATTTTAACTGTTTACTAAGTGGCTGAAATAACATATTGATTCAGTGGCTAGGTGTATATTTTTGAACTTGATTTACTTTTTTCTCTTTATAGTTTTCTCATGATGAACTTTTGCCTTTTTTGAGCAAACATGGAACATAAAATACACAAATGGGTATTAACTTTCTCCAATTTGATAATCCATTCCTAGTAGCTTTAAAGTTCGCATTATTTTAGCAGAAGTTATAGCACACTATTTAGTCAATTTCCATGTTTTGCAATGTTTCAAAAAATCTGTAAATAGACATAAAATTTATTTTTATTAATTGTGTGGGATCCAAAATACCTTAGGATTAAAAAAGGAGATGAATTTTTAAAAATCATGCAAACAAGTCTAAAAGATTTATTATTTGGCATTTTTTGTTCACTGTTTCTTTTGTATTCTAGTGGTTCAACTTTTCTCACTTTCATAAGCAAATACTAATTATCACTAAAGGACAGAAAGAAAGATAAATATTTCTTATCATTCATGTATTGGAAAGCCTGGTTTCTCCTACCCCAAAAAACTTAACTATGCTTCCTATGACCATAATTCCTGAGAAGGTTTTATTTTTTCAGTGATAAACCTAGGCCAGGGCGATGGCTCAGTAGAATAAGAGCTTGTCTGGCAAGTGCAATGGCCTGAGTTCAATCCCTGGTTCTTCTGAAAGAAAGAAGAAAGAAAGAAAGAGAAAGAAAGAAAGAAGAAAGAAAGAAAAAAAGAAAGAAAGAAAGAAAGAAAGAAAGAAAGAAAGAAAGAAAGAAAGAAAGAAAGAAAGAAGCAAGCAAGAAATTTTTCCAATGTTACTTTTGTATTTTGAGACAATTGTACATTCATATGCAAGTACAAAAATTATATGGAAATATACTATGTAGTCCTTATCCAATTAAATATACCGGTAAAGATTTCCATTACTAAAGTAAACCATCTTAACTGAAACTGACATTGATACACTATCATTATACAGAGTGGTTCTATCTTGATTAAGATCCTTCAAGTTTCACTTTTATAGCAAGATCCAATTTCTCTGTACTTCATCCCCTCAACTCCTACCAACCACTTAACTTTTCCCCTTTTCTGTAATCATGTGATTTTGAGAATGTTGCATAAATGGAATGATACATTATACAACCAGCCTTTTGAGTTGGGCTAGTTTTATTCTGCCTACTTCCTTGAAGGTCCATCAAGTTTGTATGTGAATCAATAGTTCTATTCATTTATATTGCTGAGTAGTACTTTGTGGAATGTATAATCAAAGCTTGGTTAACATGAATTGAAGAGTATCTAGGTTTGCTTTTAAGTTTTAACCTTTGTGGATAAAGTAATTGGCTAGGGTGGTGGCATATTCCAGCAGTCCTAGTACTGGCGAGGCTGATGTAGGTGGATCGCAAATTCAAGGCCAACCTATGTAATTTAGGCTCTTAGCAAGATCCTGTCTCAAAATATAAAAGATAGATGAATGACCATTTTGTATCTGTGTATTCAGAATGGTTAGGATAGATATATAGCTACATTCTCTTAATTCAAGGAATAGAGGGATTTGTTCTAATTGTGTTTGTAAATAGGATATCATGTCTGCATCTTATACAACAAAGAACCACTAGGAAGGCAGTATGCAATGTGTTAATTATTGGAACTGTTCTGCCAATTTGATTTGAAACTGTCTCATTGCCATTTATTTCTCAATAAAATTATGGAAAATATATATATCCTAAGGATTACAAAAAATGCAATAAAATAAATAAATAAAATAATTTAAAGACAGAAAAAAACATAAAAGGTGGATGAGTTGTAGTTCAATGTAAAGATTATGGGTTCAATAAACCACAAAGCTGATATAAATATTTATATATGTTTTTGTATGTGTGTTACAGTAATCCCAAAAGCTTCATGTCTTCATACACAAGGATTTTGATGTGTGTTTGAATCATGTGGCGCTATAGTTCAATGTGATATTAGTAGATGTGGTCTGCTCCAAAGAGATGGGTCTTTGGCTCTTGACATGGTAGGATGTACATCCCTTCCCTGTGCGCTTCCTGCCTGCCATGACCTGAGCCCCATTAGACTCTTCACCATACTTTCTTCACTTGGAGCAAAACACCTCTGGACCAGAAATGGGAGCCCAAATAAAATGCTCTGATTTAAATTGTCAGGAGTGAGAATACCCAGGGTCACCAGAACCTGAATTGACCCAGAGAACAGAGTGAGAACGCCCGGGGCAGGGGATCCTGAACAGACCCAGAGCCCAGGCCCAGCATGTGAGTGAGACCGCCTGGGGCCACCGGAAACTGAATAGACCCAAAGCACAGACCCAACAAGTGAGTGAGACTGCCTGGGGTCCGCTGGATACTCATTTAACCCAGAGTGCAGGCCCAGAGAGGAACCCTTTAGCAGAACTCCCTGCAAAGAGGCTAGAGGCAAGACCTACCCAGTTGATTCAGGAGCAGAACATCTTGCCAGAGAGACACAAAGGGTTCAA
>NW_004524835.1:1221435-1244778 GCF_000260255.1 Octodon degus | reverse complement strand
AAATAAATAAATAAAAATTTCCTATTCTTCTATAGTTAAAACCAATAGAGTGAAAATGATCATATATCCAAAACTCTTACATAGATTTAATGCAAGCACAATCAAAATACAGGTAACATACCTAACAGAACTAGAAAAAGCAATTATAATATTCTTATGGGACCAGAAGGGACTTAAAATAGATAAAGCAACTATGCAAACAAGGTCGTGGCAGAGATCATCACAGATTCTGCTTTGCAGTTACACTATACAGCTGTCATGTTAAAAATACATATGGTACTGGAACAACAAGACAGACTTTCAGATCAATGGAACAGAGTAAAAGATGCAGAGATAACTTCATGCACACTCTGCAAAATAAAACTCCAACAGAGCAAAGAGAGAACCCACAGAATGGGGGGAAAAGTTACTAGGTATTCCTCAGATAAAGGACCTATATCAAGAATATATGAAGAAGTCAAAAAAAATCAGAACTCCCCAAAATTTAAAGTCCCAAGTCAAAGATAGGATTCTGAAATATATAGACATTTTTTCAGATGAAAAGAATTCAAACAGCAAAAAAAAAAACTCAACAAAAATGTTTAACATAATTGGTCATTTATGAAATGCAAAGTAAAAAAGCACTGAGATTTTTTCTCATTCCAGAAGGAATGACTATTCAAAATAAATCGAGCCAGGTAGATAGCTCAGTAGAATAAGTACCTGCCTGGCAAGTACAGGGTTCTAAATTCAATCCCCAGTACCACAAAATCAATCAATCAATCAATCAATCAATCAATCAATCAATTAACAATAACAAATGTTGACGAGGCTGGTGGGAAAAAGAAACCCCTCTCTAATGGTGGAAATATAAATTGGTACAACCACTATGGAAATCAGTATGGTGATTTTTCCAAAACTGAAACCAGGTTTCATTTACCTCTGCTATTTCCTTTCTAGATATCTTTCTTCAAGCGTTAAAGTCATCTTACTGCAGCTATACAGGCAGACTCATGTTTATAGCAATACAACTTATAATAGCTAAATCTTGGAAATAGCCCATATGTATATCAACAGAAGAATGGATAAAGAAAATGTGTTTTTTGTATACAATGGAGTACTGCTCTACTGAAAATAAAAATAAATTTGAGACTTGTTAGGTAAAGCGATGCACCATGAGACCATAATTTTAAGTGAAATAAAATCAGACACAGAAGTTTAAATATCACATTTTTTCACTTGTGTCAGAAATCCAAAAGGTAAATAAGGATCAAATTAGCAGCTAGATATTGGGAAGTAGGAAGAATGTGTTCAAGTAGGAAGGGGAACAAGGGAGGACAAAGGAAAATGAAGGAAAAGAAAAGGGATTAAATAAAGCAAAGAAAAAGCTGGCCAAATAGCTCAATGGATTAAAGCATCAGCAAGGAGGCACAGGGGCCAGGTGTTCGATCCCTGGGCATGCTGTGTCAGCCCTGCCCCCAGGGCACGCTGAGATGGCAATTGAGCCTGGGTGTGGTGGCACGCACCTATAATCCCAGCTCTTGGGAGGCTGGAAACAGGTAGATCACTACGAGTCCAATCTAGTAGTGAGACCCTGAACACCCTGTAGACCCTTCCCTAAAATACAAAAAAAGTAAAATAAAATAAAATAACTAAAGCAAAATAGAATGGAAGGGAACAATTGGAAAAATCTTCTGTAAACAGAGAGGGAATGAAGAGTTGCATGAAGGGTTGGGGAATATGAAAAGGAATTAAGGTGTATTATGTACACGTACTAATTCCCTATGACCAATTGATTGTTATGTATGACAAACATGTACTAATAAAATATTGAATAAAATGATTAAAAATAAAAAAGAAACACAGTTCCTGGGCCTTTCCAGAGATAAAGAACCATAAAATACTGAACATATGGGATTCCATTCTGCCATCCATGCTTTATACAGAGGAAAATAATTTAAATGATCATCCTGTACCCATCTATCACCATTTCCTAGTTTATCTTAATACAGTAGAAATAGAACCTCTTGGGGGTCCCCAGGGAGATGGCTCAGTAGAATAAGTACTTGTCTGGCAAGCTCAAGGACCTGAGTTCAACCCCCTTTAAAAAAATTAAAGAGTTCAAAGAACAAGCATGGTTCTACTTTTCCATACTGAAAACCATTTGATTTCAGCTTTACTGGCCTTCAGGCATGTTTTCATTTTAGTTTCCTGAATTTCTATAGAAAGAAACAAGTGATGGATCTAACCTAATGTAAAAAAGAATGTATGGATTCCTATACATTCCCCAAAATCAGAGACTGAGCTTCTGTCTACAAGAGTGAGATTTCCTATTGACTGGGAGGCACACTGACAAGAGAAAATAAAAGGAAATGTCAAACAAGCATGGCAGAACCATGTGACGGATTCATATGATCAACAAAATTGCAAATAAACATGGTTGAATCCATGTGGCTGACTCACAGCATGAAATAAAATGGCCAACTCGAGTTAAGAATTTTTTTTTTTTTTGGCGGAACCGGGGATTGAACTCAGATCCTTGCGTTTGCCAGCCAATCACTTATCCTACTGAGCCGTCTCCCTGGCCCTTCAAGTTAAGAAATAAAATGGCCAACCCATGTGACAAATCCAAATGACCAATCCATATAACTAACTGACATAATGAACCAAAATGCCTGCCAATCATTGTGGAAAAATAGACTAGAATGTAATAAGTCCCTTAAAAATCAACTCACTGATGATACCCATAGATAAAAGGCATCCTGGGGAAAAAGCACAAATGAGATTTGAGAAGAAAAATGTTTGATATTTAAACAGGACAAAATATTACAAGTAGCTGTATCTCCCCTAAAGAGTGAGAAAATTGAGTAAAGTATTGTAGAGAATGCAAATGTGAGAAGGAAAAAAAAACATACTAAAATCTTGGTCAAAAACATGAAAAATGAATGATCCATTCTGCGACTGAGCTAATAGCAGGGTTTCTGGCTGTTCTTCAGTAACAGATTCACAATGAGTGACCAAATCAAGAAGGAGAAGAAACAATAGAAGAGATAAACTCCAGGTGGACCACTGGGTCTATTATAGATTGGGAAAAACACAGAGGCCAAGCAGTTTTCCTCCATCCCATATGATTTGACACACTACAAAACTGTTTCAGGCATGATGAGAATCCTTCCAGTTTTTCCCATGCTCCATTAAAATGTACCTCTCTTGAATTCCCTCCATCTCCCTGATAACACAAATGAAAGACTGTCCTGGGGAAAGAAGTGATCAAAAAGTGTTTGGAGATATTCTAAGGGAGTGACAGAGGGAAAGAAAAAGAAAAATAAAACCAGTGTGTCTCAGCTAGAGTCCATATGAGGCGGAGAGGGAGGAAAAGAGAAAGGGAGGGAGGGGGCACTGGTAGAATGGGATGAGATGTGAACTAGTTATTTAGAGACTCTGACCTGGATTTAATTAACTTGATTAACATAATTTACAAAATATTAAGCTTTCTGAAAACCAAAAATTATTCATTCCTGTATTGTTTCTTTAAATAATTTATAATTGAAGACCAATATTTCTTAAGTGCTTTATATACATATATAAAAACAACCAGCATTCATAGCTTTTAGTTTCCAGTTTGGAAGAGACAGTTTACAAGACAAGTGCAAGGTAATACATAACATAAGAACTAGCAACTTAATGATTCAGAAGTACACATTTCAAAGAAATGAATGTTGAATGAAAGAAAGAGAGCCAGGTAGGTTTCGGGTTAGAGAGGGCTAATCAATTTTGACTTTATTCCGAAACTCAGTCAGAGTTATTGTAGAGTTTTTAAGTCAGGGAGTAACATAATCATGATAAAGGGGAAAGAAACTCCCATTATGCTAGATATTTGTTATGAGCTCATCTACTATAAAATCAAAGAATTAATTTTAGGAACAATAGAGGTTAAAAACACAACGTATTTATGGTGTGAAAGAAAACTTCTGTCTGAAAGGACAGAAGGAGACCAAAGTGGGCTGCCAAGGACCTTGCCTTTTCAAGAGATTTTCATACAGCAAATCCATAAGGTGAAGAAAGTCCAAGGTGGAAAAAAATGGGAAATTTCAAGGGAGAAATGAGGTGGGACAAAACTATGGTCAACCAATGAGATTACAAATATAATGCTCAGGTAAAGTTGATTAAATCAGAATCAAATGGTGAAGCAAATCACATAGCAAGTACTCATCAATACAGAACATGGGCTCTTCCTGTAGGGGTTTGTGTTAGTGTTTTTTTTTCTGACTCTTTCAAAGTAATAGTTACTTATTTAGCATGCCAATCCCTGATATATATCCTTGGAAAGTATATAGATGCATATATTTTACTTTTTTCTTGAGATCTCGTGCACAGTGCAGGTGCCTCTGTCCTACAGTTGTAAGGTATCTCATCTTCTGCACTGGCTTCTTTGAGGGCATAGCCCTCTCTTACTGCCTATAATATTTTTGCTAGCTTAGTTGTCTATAAAAATCAAAACTGCATTTTATTTATATTAGGAAATATTTATAGGATGTAATGTTTCTAGTCCTTGTGTAGAGTTGATACATGTACATATTGCATCTTAATTCATTTTATCATTAACTTTTTGTCACCTACCTTCTCCCTCCCTCCATTTCTTGATCTCCTTACACTGTGAGAAAGATCTATCTTCAAACTTTCTATTACACACACACACACACACACACACACACACACACATATATTTACTTTGCTCTTTATTTATGTTTTGTGTTTCTAACTTAAGACAGTCCATGCAAAATTTAATCTTCTGTTCCTGAAATATTTTATTTCTAATTGTGCTTTCAAGCTGTATCCATTTTTCTGAATAACTCAAATCTATATTTGTTTATTGCAGAGTAGTACTCCATTGTGTGAAAATAGCACTTTTTTATTATCGATGTTTTTATGGACATACAGGATGCTTCCAAGATTTAGCTCTCATGAACTGTGTTACTATAAACATGAGTGAACATATAGAAGTGTAACATGATATCCTGAACTCTTTGGGGAACATACATAGAAGCTGAATACCTGAGTCAAATAAAATTTGTGGCTTAGTTGTTTAAGTTATATTTATGCTGATTTCCATAACAGTTATACCAGATTACATTGCCACCAGCAGTATAGATGAATTCCTTTTTCCATGCAGTAATGTCAACATTCACTATTACTTCATATCTTGATGGTGATCTTCCTTTTTGGAGTGAAATCTAATCTCAGTGTTGTTTTAATTTGTATTTTTCTAACGGCCCGTGATGTTGAACATTTCTTCATGTGCTTATTGTTTATTTACACTTCTTTTGTGAAGTGTCTTTTCATTTCACTGGCCAAATTATTGATTGGTTCTTTTAGTTTGAGGGTCTAATATTTTTTAGATCTGTGTATATTCTAGATGGTAGGCCCTTGTCTGAGGTAGAACTGACAAAGTTTTTCCATTCTGTTATAATTTTACAGTATTTATTGTTTCTTATGCTCTGTGGAAAAATTTTAATTTGAAATGATTCCATTTTTTGATTCTTGCCATTATTTTCTGTGCTACCGGGATTCTGTTTAGAAAGTTTTTTTCTATGCCTACGACTTCAAGATTTTTACCTATTTTATCTTCCAGTATCTTAAATTTTTCTGTTCTAATGTTGAGTTCTTAGATGCCTTTTGGCTCTTTTGTCAAAGATCAAATAGTTGAAAGTTCTTGGGTTTTTTTTTTGTATCCTCTGTTCTATTCCATTGATTCCAATGTACATTTATGTGTCAATACCATGCTATTTTTATCAACATAGTTTTGTAATATAATTCTGTGTCTAGAATTGTGATGCCTACCAGTTTGTTCTTGTTAACCAAAATTGCTGTTGCTATTCTGAGTCTGTTTTTAATGGCATGTTTTGGAAAACAACTCTATTATCAGTTTAGAAATGAAATTGAATAGACAGTGTACCTGGTTCCAGAGAAAACAATGTCATACAACTATCCAGTGCTAATAATGACAATATAAAAGTTTTAAAAATACTGTACTTTTATTGTTAAAGAGAATAAAAATAGTAAAAAACATTAAAAATTATACAGAATTTCACTAAACAAAATTATAGGAATTATTCAATGGTCATTATATTGCATATTGTTGTCAGCAACTTAGTTTATACCTAGCTTGTGGATTTTTTTTCTGGGACTTTGTCCATAAGTATGACCATTTGTGCTAAATGTTCCGAGGATCTGTCTCTCCCAATGGTTTTTCATGTTTAAAAAGTGTAGCTCACAATACTTCACATGGTATGCCAAGTAGAATAATGGCTTCACCAATTAGCCCAAGTCTTTATATGCAGAATTTGAGTGTATATTCGCTTACATATTTCCAAAAAATATGCCAATGTATTAAATATCTTGGGATGGGGATATTATCTTATACAGATGAGTATAATCCAATCACAAGTGGTCTTAATCAAAGGCAGACAGAAGGCAATATGACAACACAAGCAAAAGTGAGACATGAAGAAAGATTTTATGATGTTACATATGGTTGTTTTAAACCTACAGGAAGAGATCATAGGCCAAGGAACACAAATGACATACAGAGGATTCAAAATATTTTCCTCTACAGACCTTTCAGAAGAAAACTAACCTTGGTAATACCTTGACTTTAAGCCAACAAGAATTACTTTAGGCTTCCGGTCTCTTCTTAAGTACAATATAAACTCTGTGGTCTTCTTAAGACTTTAATTTTGTGATGATTTGTTACAACTGCAACAGAAAACTAATGCACATGTAACTTTCAAGGTAAAAAAAAAAAGATTAAATAAAAGCTTGACTGCAATGTCTCCTAAGTCCTTGCTCAGAAGTTGTACAACGTCATTTGGCTCCATTTCTTTGGCCAAAGCAAATTATAAAGCCAACTTAAATTCCGGGTTGAGGAAGTAGTATCTACCTTTTAACAAGAAGACTTATAAAAATTCTATCCCCTTTTTTTTTTCTATCCCCTTTTAAAATAAACATACCACAACAAATTTGGGAGCAATTAAAGTAATCCAGGTATCAAATGTAAAGGATATTAAAAGAATTGCTATAAGTGGAATCAAAAGAAATGTGGAAAATCAAAGTTGAATGATCATAGTTACATGACTTAATGCAAGTGAAGCACGAGGAAAGTGAACCATACTGACTTCTCACAGCAAATCTGTGAATTTAAGTACTATCACCTACCTATAGCATAAAAAATATGATAACCAGAGATTAAATGATTTGTTTAATGGTTCATATCCTATACTATATAAGATTACTGTCATTCCCTCATCTTTTATTGACTTGAAACTTTTGTTTCTATAGCCTAGTATCCTTGTCTCTACTTCTTCCCCTCCTGAGAACCTGAACATACAAAATTAAGCCTTTGCTTTTATCTGTAAAGGATAACCATGTTCACTGCCTCCCTAAGACTTTATTTAACTAGTACAGCAAAAACAAGATGGTACATTCTGATAAGATACAAAATGAAGAGAAAGTTAATAGTGAAAAATGTAGATCCAAACAAAGGTAGCTTTTAGTAATCTCACCAATAGCATACAAGGAATAAAGAAAAGATGTTGATTTAGCTATTATGTTATTTGGATGGCTATATTTTATAAAGAAAGAAATAGTATTTTGGACTTCTTTCTCTAGAGATATTTTTTTTCTGTTTCTCCTTGGGAGTCATTCATGAACTGAACAAACAACAGATACCAAAGTTTGAGGGAGGGTAGCTTCATTTTTCAATGCCATTACATCATGCAGCTAGTTTCCATAGCAACTGTATGCATATATCTCTATATAGAAATTTAAACATTGCATAGGCAAATATGGAAAATGTTGTTTTAAAGTTATAAGAATTGCTTCTAAGTGTTCCTTCATTGAATATATATGTAAAAAGCTATATTCTAGGTTTTGCTTTCAATCCCAGTAGACATACCACATTATTTTTCAATCAATAAGTAAGGTAGTCAAGTATTTAAAATCTACCATATTTTTAGAGTAAAGTGCATCAGATTCAAGGTCAATTTTTAGTTTGGAAATCCTCATACTATCAAAAATAAAAAATACAGAATTTCATCTATTGCCCAGCACATATATTTCTTCCATGAGACTTATACCTAAAGAGGATTAGCCTATGGACTTTTTCAACAATATGAAATTAGATCTCATAGCATACAATAAGTGTTCAACAGAGATTAGTTGTTATTATTTTGATTCTCATTAGGATTTTTAATCTTACAAGTAAATTTAAACATATTTATAGTATATAACATAGTTTGAAATGTGTATATGTGTATATATATATGTATATGATGGATTAAACATATTTAATCAACACATTGATGTCATATAATTATCACTTTTATAGTAAGAACACAACATACAAATTTTCTCAAGAGTACAGTATGAGGTCAGTAACTAAAGTCATGATGCTACATAGTAGATCTCGTATACTTTTTCCTTCTATTGAAATACAATGATATATTTTTTGAAAATTTACTCCATTAAATGCTTATAGAGTGTAGTCTGAAAACAGAAATGCAGCTGTCTTTTTGGTACATACTGTCTATATATTAAAATTGTGGTTTGTTTAGGCTCTATGTTATGAACAAGTAACAATATAAAAGGTATAGTTTTGGGACCACCACTCTATGTGAGGCATTATACTATCTCCTTTAGTCATTACAAAAATATTGTGCAGGGCCGGGGTGATGGCTCAGTGGGATAAGTGCTTCCCCAGCAAGCACAAGGGTCTGAGTTCAATCCCCGGTTCTGAAAAAAAAAGTATTGTACAGTAAATATTATCTTCACAATTTTATGTATTAATAAGTTAAAGTGGGGAGAATAAATGACCAAATATCCACAAGAGGAAGTGGCAAAGCTCGGAAATGAATTCAGAAATTCCTATCATTTACTACCAGACAACAAAACCACAAACTTAGTCAGTTGCTCTTTGCCTATACTTGACTGTCTGCATACAACTCCTTAATGATATCTAATGTAAATTAAGGAGATTTAGAGACTTCAAATTAGAATCTCTATTAAAATGCTACACATCTTCAATTCTGTTACATCTCTGTCTCAGGTATTTTGATGTTTTGTTTTCAACAATTAAATCATTCTCTTAAAACATGATTCTCCCAATAGTATTCATCATGTATCCAGGACTATGGAAAGATGTCAGCCTAAGATATGGCTCCTTTCCTTAAAGAATTCATAGTCTAGACAGCAAGATAAAGCTAACACATTAAACAACTACGGATTCATAGATAACTGAATACAAACAAATGTTTGAATTTGCTGTGTTTATGTTGCAGCTCATGGGACTTCAGCTACACAAATCAGTAGACAAGGAATAATATGCCAGGCCAGGATAATAGTGATGGAAACAGCTGAAGGGCAAGATTCCAGGTGGCTAGTTATCTTTTAAGTACATCATACCTAAACAAATATAATGCTATCTGAAATAAAATGGTTTATTTGGACTACAGTACATAGCCAAGAGCAACATATGGTGTTTATGACCAGTAAGAGTTCAAAGCAAATGAAGTATTTATAATGCTATTACTGATGATGAGTGAATATGACCACCAGATCCAACCCCAAGGAGTCAGGATATGCCAAAAATTAGAAAGGTATAGTATCATTGTTCTGGCCAAATGAATGGAATTCAATTCCATGTCCTCAGGGAAGTAATAAGATTCCTGTAAACATGATAGAGAGAAGACTGACCTGGAACACATGTAATTCCCTATGGCTCACTTTAAGGGTACTGTAGACATATACAGTTTTTAGGCAGGCTCAGGGGAATGCAGTTCCGTAGCTGGCACCACATGCCATGCCAGTCCCTCCTTCAGGGTGGGCTGAGCCACTCACCTCCCCCCCAAAAAAAAAATGAAGGAGGGCTGGGTCCTAGATAAAAGTACAGTGTCAAGTGTCTTAAATGAATTTTGAAGCAAGACAAGACATGAGTGAAAGAAAGAGGTTATAGTCCCATAAATTGTTGAATCAGTTGTGAATAAGGAGGCGCTCAAAATAGATAGAAGTAAACTTTTAGGCTTGTCTTCAGTGTTCAGAGTCGTGTATTAATTTGATATCAGCTGAATGGCTTGGAGTTGCCATGTGCATGGTAGATTTAGACAAAATCACAACAGAAAGTTGAATTTCAAACCTCATCATGTGAGGGACATACCAGTGATGGTGAACATTTTAGAGGACAAGTGCCCAAATTGCAACCATAATCCCAATCCCAAACCCATCACAAAGTGCACCATTGCAGTTAAACCTCAATACTGAGGCTATAGTTTAGGGAATAAAGTGTTATTTGATGCTAAATTGCTGGGGCAACTTGATTCTTGTTCCAGCAGAGAGGATTCTGCATGCCTGCTGCAGCATGCATGCTATAAGTTCATAACTGTTGGGATAGATATCAATTTGCTCTCTGAAATGGTCAGATTTAGTTTAGAAACTGCAAAGTATTATGAAGTTTTATGAATGCAAATAAATATGTATAATGAATCAGTGTTTGTCTTGTTTATATTTACACATATTACTAAATTTTTGAATATGTACAAAACTTTTATAATGAACAAACTGAAAAATTATTTCAAGCCATTACTAAGTTAATAACTATTTTCTGTCATTATGTTTCTAAAATATCACATGGTAAAAATAAGAGTGTAATCCATAGAATTTTTGACATTTTTGGGACCAGTTTATACCAATTCCTTTTTTATAGAAACACTGCATGAATGTCAAAGGTATAAAAACCAAAGGTACAAAAACAGTTTGTTTGTTTGTTTGTTTATTTGTTTGTTTGTTTTACTGCTTCCTTTATATTCAGATCAGAGAAATGGGATTTGCTTCCTACCAGGCCTGTTGAATGGACAGTATATCTAGCATCAAACTGATTCCTAGATAACTGAGTGAGGCTCTCACCATAACATGTTAATTTCTGCAAATATCACGAGGTTACATTCTATGTAAGGTGATCATCATTATTGTTGTCATCATTATTATTATAGTTATTAGTACTATTTGTTTAACACTTTATACTTTCAAGAACACAGTTATTGTCAGTTATTGATTGTTGAAAGGCTAAGGGAGCACAAATATTCCAGAACTCCTCCAATTTCCAGAGAATATCTTTCACAATGTTTTGCATCATAATAACTTTTTGAAAGATGTGCTGAAGACATTTTCACTGAATTAAATTTAGATACTTTCACTTTTCTCATGGCATTCAAGGGAGTGACTACAGCTAAAGAGACAAAGTATTTAATTCAGGTTTAATAAGGCATAATCATGAGATTTAGAGTCACTTTTACATATATTTAATTTATGCTAGCCCCTCCAGAGTTAAATGGCTTCCATGAAGTCATTCTGCCACTCCCTGTGCCAATTAAAGTACCCAAGAATGCAGAATCAGAAATCAGTAGTCTTATCAGGATAGCAACATGTTCTACAGTAGTTTGCAATAAAAATGAATGCAAGAGAAATAGGCTTTGAAACATAAAAAGCTAGAGCTAGTCATTGGAAAATTATTCTACATCTAACAGAAAATGAATAAAAAAATGATTTAAGGGCCTGTCAGATAGCTCAGTGGACTATAACGCCTGCTTAGGCAGACGCAGGGGTCAGTGGTTTGATCCCCAGCCTGCAGTGCCGGCCCTGCTCCTGGGGTGCACTGAGATGGCAAATGAGACTGGGTGTGGAGGTGCACACCTGTAATCCTAGAACTTGGGAGGCTGAAAACAGGAGGATCACTATGAGTCTGATCTGTGTAGTGAGACCCTGTACTAAATACAAAAAAAATTGATTTAAAAATAAGTTAGTATTTCCCCAAAGTTGATAGTAATTGTGAAACTTTACATAGAATTAATAATAAAATCATGTAGCTAAAGCAAATTCCTAAACTTATTAATATCAATAATAAATTTCATCTGTCAAAATATTGAGATATTTTTTGATCCATTAATAGAAAATATAAAACTGTTATCATATGAAGAAGAAAAAAGTATATACAATAAAATGTATCAAATACTAGCATTATAAAAGTGTCTCATGCAATTAATTCATGAAAATGTTACATGTTTGTTCTTCTGGAATCTGTGAAGTTTGTGACATTTGCCAAGTTTTAAAACACGTAACTTTCTTTTTTTATTTTTTAAAGAGAGTACAAAATAATGTTAAAACTGAAAAATTACAAGTGATACAGAATTTCACTTAACAAAATAATTCAAAGTTCACAGTATTTGTTGTAATACATAGTGTTGTCTTCCAACTAGTTGTTCATAATATGAAACGTGTGCATGTAAAATTGGAAGAAACAAATATATAAGAAATTAAGAAGAGGAAAAAGGTCAGCACATTGAAAAAAGGAGACAAATCAAATTAAGCATTAACTGCACCATTCTGTAGATCAGCAGAAATCACAGTACAGTTGTCTAAATCATCCTGCTTACACACATAGATATAACTCTTCCCCTACTCCCTTTCCTATCCTCCTCAACTCTGTAACTTTCCTTTTGTATAAGTTCATTTGCTTATCCTAGTATCTATTATACCATTCAGATTTTATTTTCTCTTTTAGATTCTCACACTAAGGACACAATACAATGTTTTCACATGTGGGTCTGATTTATTTCACTTAAGAGTATGGTTTCTATTTGCATCCATTTTCCAATAAAAGTCTCAAATTTATCCTATTTTATAGCTGAATAATACTATTGTGTAAAAATAGCACATCTTTTTTATCTGTTCTCAATTGATGACAATTTGGGTTGTAAAATATGTTGAAGTAGCATCTTATCCCAAAATACACATAATTATACTTAAATTATTACTTATAATTTTGTATTATTTTGCTTAAAGATATCTGTTATGGTTTGTGTCTGGATGTCCAACCAAAATCTCATGCAGTTATGGGGTGCAGGTTTTTCAAAGACAGCTTGTTACACTTGGACCTCTTATTTTCATGCCCTCATCTTCATAAAAGATCTTGGTAGGGTACCAAGATCTTCAATTTAAAAACATTCAGTCTTTGCAAGAAAAGAGCACTAAACTGGTGTGAGTTCTATGCCCACACTAGGTCAGGCAGCCTGCACAAAATATAAGGGTAGGAGAGACTTGCTCCTCCACCGTTTTTTTATTGTTGCTTTTTCTGCATTCCACTACTATGAACTGTTGGCCCAGTGTCATGTCATCATGCTTTGGAGCCAGTGATTATGGACTAAAACCTCTGTAAACTGTGAGCTAAATAAATCTTTCCTTTCTTAAATTAGGGCATTGAGTAAAGTGTCTCACTAGCAAGAGAAAAGTAACTAAGACAGATTTGGGTACCAGAAGTGGGATCATTGCTGTGACTATATATTACCATGTTATCAAGAGCTTTTGGAAAGGGCTTGTGGGAAGTGTTTGGAAAGATCTGGATATGTCACCTGAAAGAGTAGAGCTGGAACACTTTAGGCTATTCTGTATGGAAGATTCTACTCAGAGCTCAGAAGATCAAAATGTTGATAGAAATCCTAACTGCATTGGTTTTTGTACTCCAGATGATGTAAGGTATGGCTTGGTAGAAAGATTTTCTGCATTTTTCTCATGTCCAGAGATTTTGTATGAGACTGAGATTAAGGGTAGAAGACTATTTATCTGGCAGATGAAATTACATGGCACTCAAATGTTGAGACGTTGGCATGTCTATTGTGGTTGGCATATAACCAGATTTATGTTGAGAATCAAGAGCAGAGAGCCCAGTGGAATGATTTAAAATGTTGTTACTTTGACCAGAAGGGAATTTCCAGTACAACTGTGGAACAGAAAGTTAGAGCTAAGAAGATTTCAATTGTTGAGAAGATACAGGAGAATGTAAAAGATGGCTTGAGGACAGCACAAAAAGCAGCAAGACTCCACACTTTACAGTCTCAAAACTGCAAAAGTAAAAGATTTTGCTTTGAGAAGGGTGCAGAGCATCATGTTCCAGAATGGTGACATCCATACCATGTCCCAGATAGCAGCGGCAAAGAAAATGTGTTCCTCAGAATTGGATTCAGATTGACAGCAATCCAGGTACTTTATCTCCATAGCCAAGAGAGGAAATCCTGGCTCCTGCTTCAGCTGGCAGCAGACCTTGGCATTATCCATGTGGCACTGGTTTTGGGTACATGCAGAATGCAAGGACTGTGAGTTTAAGAAGTTTCCCACCTTGATTTTAGAAGGCTTGGGAAGCCAGGCAGTGTGACACTGAGAGGGCAGGGTGTGAAACTGTGAGGGTAAAGCCAAAAGTACAGTGGAAACCCCAGAAGTTTGCAAAATCCAGGAACATATATCATCTAAGGAAATCTATAAGGAGGAATCAGAGTGGCCCAAGGGAAAAACCATGGGAGCTAACACCAAAAGTGCCATAGGGATGGAGTCACCCAAGTCCTTTGGATTTCATCTTGCCACAGGTTGCCTCAGGTGCTGCACATGGAAATACAAGATCTAATGTTTGCCCTGATGGATATTATATTACCTTAGTCCCAGTCCTTTGGATTCACCTGTTTATAACTTTTGGAATGAAAATATTTATCTTGGACCATTGAGTGTTGTGCTTAACTTTCCATTTGTATAGGAATATACAGCTAAGAGTTTGCCTTAAATCTCAGAGGAGGCAGGAGTTGTACTTTTCAGCATTGCTGAAATTGTTAGGACTTTGGCCACTTCTGCAGAGAAAATAAATGCCTTTTGCATAAAGGTATGTGCAGGTGTCTTTGGGGGTCAATGACTGGAATGTTACAGTTTGTGTTTGTATGTGCCCCAAAATCTCATGTGGTCATGCGTAGCAGGCTTTCCCAGACAGCCTTTTAAAGCTGGACCCCTTGTTTTTATGCCATCACCTCAAGAAACAGAGTTACAATGTTTGTAGCTCAACTCACCATGGGGCCAGGGTTCTCATTTTATACACATCCTCAGCCTATGCAAGAAGAGGGCACTGAAATGGTGTGAGAGCTACACCTCCATAGAGCAGATATCCTGCATATAATATAAGAAAGTAAAAGAGGCATGTTCCTCCACTTTTCACTCTTGTTGCTTTTGCTGTCTTCTACCACCACGAACTGTTGCCCCCTCAGCCATGCTCTGGAACCAGCTGATTATGGTCTGAAGTCTCTTCAAACTTGAGTTAAATAGACCTTTCTTTCCTTCATTTTGGGCCTCTGCAATTTTGTCTCAGCAATGAGAGAAGTAACTTAACACAGCATTCCACCTCAAATTGTGTAAACTATAAAGTGAAAAAACCTGAATTGGTCCTTATCCATGCATTTTTCACCTACTTTCACAATTTTCATGAAATATATTACACTTTATAGATTAGAGACATGTATTTCACCCCTTCAATCTTTCAGTAAGGAATATGAAAGTCTGCTATATGTCAATTACTGCTCTAAGCCCTAAGATAAAAGCAATAAATATTGTAGACGTTTTGCCCTGCCTTTATAGATTATATATCCTGGTAAGATTACAATGTTATATAGGTATGTTGTTATTTATTATGTTTAATAGAATTAAACATGAGTAAATAATCTACGACTAGATTCTAGGTGACTTCCCTACAGCTGTTTCTTTCTTTTGCTTGCTTCATTTTCTGCCTTCATCTGTGAGCTGTGATTTGGAATCTATTTTCTTCTAGGCTTTCAGAAATCTCTGGTTTCTCTATAAACTTTGTAAGTGTCCAAGTATGAAGTGAGATGAAATTCTTAGAAAGTCTTACTTATTTTATCATATCCCTATTTTCTTTTCTTTTTGTGCCTGTTTTCTTTCTTTTTGATGAGACACACTATAAACAGAAACTTTCTGGTCCTTTTTCCAAGCCACAATTTACACTTTTGGTGGGGCTTCAGAATTGCAGTCAGCTCACATTGAAGAGTATAGATTCTTAGCCATCATTTTTGCTTTCTAGGTAAAAGGGAATAGGTTACTCCTTCCAAGTGTGTTCCAACATGTACTGAATTTCTCTCAGCTGTATCATTCTTTTCTGCAATATGTTTCTGTTTCATATCTGTTTGTCAGCATGGTGTTTCTAATAGTCTTCCACATTTCATTCATTGTGGAAAAAGTTGGTATTAATAACAATGGGCAAATTGTCTCAAAATTATTGGAGGGCAATACAAGCAGCAATATAAATTGGAGTGGTCTAAGTTGGTCAGTAAAAGTCACTTTTCCTCCACTATTTTTGACTCCATCACTGCATTGAAAGAAAAGTATTTGATAAAGTCAGTTTCCTATAAAAATTTGGCAGGGAGATGAATATGAAACTGAGAAGAGAGAGATGTTTGAGGATTTAATTATTGTAAATAATTGAGTCATGTAACCATTTCATTCCCCATGTTTAGACAGAATCCCAGACATCATCTGGTTTTCTGTGTAGGTGTACAGTGTATAAAGAATTTCCCTGCATGATTCAGCTTTCTTCCCAGATTCAAATCCTTTAATTTGATTTTCCCATTCCAACATAGCTGTCTATCATTCTCAAAGCAGTAGCAGTTGATGTTCTTCAAAACTGCCTAAATCTCATTGGTGCTGCATAGTGACATTTTGCTAATGTGGCATAGTAAATAAAACAACATCTTTGTGAAACTAAATCCCATATCTGTGGCTTTACTTTTGTTGCAAGCATGTCATTAAGAAAGGAGATATATCAGAAAGAGCAAACTTAGTGTTTCAGTGTTCCTTTGACTTACTGATTTAGAATTTGTTTCTCGGTGTTTAATACTATTAATTATCCTTTGAACTCTTTTTCACAGAGAAAAAGGCTCTTGTAAATTCACATGAAAAGCAGAGTTTTTAAATGTCTCTTCTACTGGGAATTCAACACAATGCGAAAACTTTATTAGTCCATGATCCTTTCCAACTTTCTTCTTCTTCCAGTGCTCTTCAGCACTGCTCCAGGCTCACCACTCATAACTGTCTTTAGCCTCTGCTGAACCGAACCCCGTCAAGATTTCCCAAGATCACATGTTCTGCCTCCCTTTGGAACTTCATATAATGTGCACCAATAGTCTATAGCTGGAAAGTGAATTAAGGTTTGAATTAAAGAGATCTATTTATCTGTTATGTCTCTACTCCCAGCTTTTGGGTTTAATGAGACAACTGAATGTATTAAGGTGAACAAGGAGCAATAATGTTACTTCAGTCATTATGAAAGCCAGTCAAGCTTCTAGAAGGAAAGAAGGGGATAAACATACAGTAGGAAAATTTGCAGTTTTCTATCTCCAAAACTTACAGAGAATAATCTATCAAGCACAATCATGTGCCTGTACCTTCTGAAAAATATCCCTCATAGGGTGATTGTCAATCCACTTATTCAGTTATGTGGCATCAGTTCAAAAGTGAATTTTCACAGTCAAAACTACAATTGAAACTCCCAGATGCAAAATACATTTAATTTTCCCTGTATTCCCTCATGGAGTTTCTGCAAGTTCTCTTACTAGCTGCTCTGTTAGTTTAAAATGTGTGTCACCCTATTCTATTTATATCTATATAAGTGGAACACTTTAACGCAGCTTTGGGTTAATGTCTCAAGTCAGGAAAAAAGATGCTTGCCTAGTGTCTCATTGCCTGCTAAGTAGAGCAATTATTATTTGTTAGGTCTCTGTCACCTTGAATAAAGACTGCTCATTCCACTGACAATTTATGGATCATTTTGAGAGCAGCTCAATAGCTTTCAACTTAAAAAGATATATATGGTTACCTTTTTGGATTGATAATACATGTGCTGTTCATGGTTGTTTACTTTTCAAATTTTGCTTTGCTATATTTTATTTTCAATTTTTTCTCAGGTTACAAGAGTGACCTCTAGTGTAAAACATTTGTAGTTATAATCTCAAACTCCAAGACCTCTTTTCTAGCCTTAGTTTCCAAAGGTATCACTGTTGTGTGAAGTATAACTGAAATATCCTCTAAAACTGTGACATCTCACAATATAAAGACAGAGATGGGTTTCTTACCATTAATGCTCATATATTTTATTCCCAAGCTTTGGCAACCAAGGGACAGCCTCATTCTAGAGATTCTGAGATTGCAAAGGCAAGATTTTTACAAATGCCCTTGCAGGGAACTGCAAGTAATTCATGACATTCTTTATGAGCTGGATGTATTTGATTGCAGAAAACATGTTTTTCAGGTTTCTTATTGCCTCTGGCATTTCTACAGTGAATAATTGGCTGGTGCATTCACCTATTCTATTTCTCCTCTAGGGAAAGGTAGTGTTTTCCTACTCACCATGCTGGGTAGATGCAAAGTGTAATGAACAAACAGTATTCTTCATAGGCAAGATTAGACTTAAGTGTATGCCCTGATTTTATGCAAGGTCAGCCAGGAAATTTGTAGTATACTCAATGACATTACTTATTCCCTATATGACAGTAAATTATTTTCAAGGGCTATATCCCCTTAAAATAAATATATTGATCCCTCACATTGGCCTAGTGTTTTAAACTTATATAGCACTTCAAATAATTTTACTTTCTCCACTGGTCACTTTTAGGAAATAGGTATTTTTTGTCCCATTGCACTGATGAAAAATACGAGGGCCAGTGAGAAGCAATGACACATCTAAAATGAAACATATATGACCTACAGAGGAGTTATGAGCCTGTGAGCTGCAAATTTATTGTTTTCACTCAACTGTTTCAGAATCTAACAGTCAAACTTAACCAAAGTAGTGTAAAAGATTTTTAAAGGCATTATATACAAAGTTCTGTGAAAGTATGTGATGAACTCATTATAAGAATCAGTGAAGAAATTTAAGGAGATCATATGTCGTTCAGTCTTAACAAGTATAAAGAATGTGGTAGATAAGGAAAACTACTCTGAGTTTAGCAAAATCAGGGAACTTGGAAAGTGTGGAAATTATATAACAAAGAGAAAGCAGTCCAATTTTTCCAACTGTGGAAATGTTTTAGGAAATAAGATAGTAAAGAAAGTTGAGAGCAAGACATGATACTTGTTTTTTCTAGAATGGGAATTCTCAACTTCTCTACTATTGCCATTTGGAGCAGGATAATTCTTTTTCTCTTTCTTTTTTATTTTTTAAAGAGAATAAAAGTTATACAAGAAAATTAGAAAAAGATATGGAATTCCACTAAACAAAATGAGAAATTCAACAATGAAGGTTATATCATATGTTGTCTTCAAATTAGTTGTTCAGACTACTAGATGTAAGCATGAAAAATTGGTCAAAAATTAAAAACAAGAGATAAAACAAATTAAATATTAACTGCTTCTTTCCATAGCCAAGCGGAAATCAGCCATACAATTCTCCAAGCTATCCCTGTATTTCTTTTTCCCTTCTTTCTTCCTTTTCTCTTTTCCTTTTTACCAGTTGTTCCCTGTGAGAACTATCTGTGTACTGCAGGATGTTAGCTCTATATCCCTGGGCTCTGCCCAGTAGATAACAGTAATACCCCTTCCCTCACATGTGACAAACAAAAATGTCTGGAAATGTTGCCAAATGCTCTCTCTAAAACACAACCCCTGTCAGGAACTACTCACATTGGTAATTACGGCAGCCATTTCACATTTTGAGATAGAAAAGTGCTATAAACATGTCTATGCTTATAGAAGGTAAACATTACCAACATCTACAGGCTAAATTAGAAGGTACAATTGAAGAAAATTTTAAAAGCTTTTCATGATGATATGCCAGTGGTCTTGAGGTAGGGAGCAGAGGTCGCTGCTTTATAGGAAAGAACATTAAACTTAAGAGCATGATATTTCAAGTGCATGCAAGCTCTGTCAAATACTGTATGTTCTTGAAAGAGACATTTAATAATCTTTGCTTCCCATTTTTCATCTAGAGTTAGAGTGTGAGATGTAAAGATCTTAAAGTTGCTTTCTAGCTCCATTTGAGATAGATAAGCAAATACTATCACTAACTTTAGCCACATCTTTTCTTTTTTATATGTCTTTTAAAAGAATTTTGCTGTGTGTCTAATGTGGGACAGACTTCTCTGTATAAGGACAGAGAGTATGACTTCATTGTCTCAGTTAAATTGAATGCAAAAGCAAGTCAGAAATAGGAAAAATGTGTTCTCAAAAGAGAATACAAAATAGTAAGAAAAAATAGTTTTGAAATGAAAAAAAAATTTTTTTGTGTTACCAAGGGATCGAACTCAGGACTTTGTGCTTGCCAGGCAGGTGCTTATGCCATTGAGATATATCCGTAGTCCACTGACATGAATTTTTACAATACGTAGTTTTATTACTTTCAACTAGTTGAAACACTTTGAACACAGATTTTGGTATACTGCCTATGTAAAATGTTTTAGAAATTATTTTTGTTCATCAAACTTGCATTTACTGAAATGATACTGAGCACAAGACTATTAAATTTTGCACCTGTTTACAAAATAGGTTAGTTATGGGGTGTACCAACGAGCTTCAAGTATAGTATAGCAATAAAAATATGTATTCATTTGTAATGCAAAACAGAACATGAGCATTCTGAACAAACCATATATTCAAGTCTTGTATACATCAACAAGTTGATTTTCAAATTAATTTAGAGTGCTATCTACACTTACGTCCAGGTTCAAGAAATAAATAATACACATGAATTTATTATTTATTTGCTAAAATATTTGAGTGAGCAAAAATATAATTTAAACATTTAGCCATTAGCTCAATTGAAATGTTTATTGTATAATTTAATTGCAAATTATGCACACATAGGCTACTCTATTTGTTAGCATAGCCTTAACAAATAGGCAATAATAGTTGGCAACTAACAAACAGCTTCTATGGAAATGATTGCTTTAAAGAACTTGAAATAAATTTCCTTTTTTAAGTATATGAATACTAAATATCCTTCCTTAAAATCATATTTATACCACTTTATTCACTGCTTTATTTTTTTTTTGGTCTGAGAAGTTCAAATTCACTGCTTTAGTATTCTTCTAAATTAACAGTATTTTTGGTGAAATTTTTATTTATTTATTTTTATGTGTTTAGTACAAGGTCTACAGAGTCTCACTACACAGATCAGACTTGTAGTGATCCTCCTGTTTTTAGCCTCCCAAGCATTGGGATTAAAGACTTGCCACCAAGCCCCATCTCAATCACTGTCTCCGTGTGCCCTGGTGATGGGGTTGGCACAGCATGCTGGGAAATTTTTCCTTTTAGAATATTTTTATTATCAATTTTATTGAGAAAAAATAACAATGAGAGTTTCAAAACAAGTTACTAGAACAGTTACAATAATTAATATATTGCATATTGTTGTCTTTGTAGTAGTTATTCAGAGGACAACATGCAGACATGATATCCTGTCCAAACACTATAAGTACAAATCTTTATTCTCATTGAATTAAGAGAAAGTAGCTGTATATCTATCATATTTTGTATAAACAGATACAAAATGGTCCTTCATTTATGTCCACATTTCTGTTTCGTATTGTCGGAGAAGGGTATTCCATTGCCATTTAAATATTGTAGGGGCATGAATTCAGCAAAATAACCCAATTTAGCCCAGTAGTCCATAATGGTAATGGGTTATCTGTAGGACTAGCAATGTCAGAAGTTGTTGACTTGAGCCTTTTACAGCTCAGCATATTAATATGGTTTTAGTTTTTATGCTTCGTTTTTATAATTTTCTGCTGGATGGTTAAGACCAAGATAAAGCAAGATCTATATAACAAGAAATGTAACTTTTATATCTCACAATGAAAGTCAAATCCCCTCCGAATTTACCCTGAAATCCTGTAACACAGTTTGTAATTCTTTGTCAGTGTTGGCCATGTGGATGAGTCATGGTTATTGCTTGGCCAATGTGCTCTCTGTGAAAGCCTGAGAGAATGTTTTCCCTCCATGTGACTCTCCTTAGGTACGCTCTACATTTTTGATTACTTTCCTCTGTGGTCTCATAATCTGCTTGATTAGAAAATTTGGGACATCGCTGAGTTATAGGATGTTACAGTACAAGTTCTCTTATGTGCTGAGTCCTCACTAACCTTTAATGGCTAGGGCCAAAATGTCGGTTGTCCCTGTAGCCCTTATTCTTACTAATTTTTCTGCAAATGTAAGTTGTTAGCCATCCAGAAGAGAAGCTTCATGATGTTATTACTCTACAACATAGGTAGTTGAGCTTAACTTCACTGCCTGTCTGAATATCAAACATATTAGGCATAACATGGAACAGGTATTTTCCATCAAGTGTTAATATGTTAAACTTTAAATCACTACAGACTATGAAGGAAAAGAAACCTAAAAAATATTTAAAAATAGGAAATAAACAATTACATACTTTACACAGAAATTTAGAAATCTAACCATATACAACATTGTAGCAGGACAGTCCAATGACATTATTTTTCTAGTCTCTTGTTTACATTTATTACCCCCTTTTTTAAATAAATGTTTACTTGAGAGACAGTATAGCAGTCATTGATATGACATTAGAATCAGTGTGTATGTAGAAGGCCAGAATGACAGGCATTCCAAGTATTGTCCTAGTATCCCACATTGCTATCTTCAGTGTAGTTGCTTAGTTCACAGGTATTAGCATATATAGTTAGTCGGGGTGAGAATCCTATCAATTGACTGCTAGTTTCAAAACCCTGCTGAAGATTCTCAGAATCATTGCCTTGCCCATCTTGTGCATATAAGTGTTTGGTTTTTCCCCTTTCACGTTTCCTAGCTTTTCTCCTTGCCCTCTCTTTGTTGTTTAATCCTTAAGTTCTCACTTTCCTTTTAATTGGGTTCTATCTTTCTATTTTTATTTCTTCTTTAGAGTTCTTACACTAGGGAAACTTATTTGTACATTTGGGTCTGGTTTATTTCACTTATGAGTATGTCTTCAAGTGGCATCCACTTAAATATAAAGGCTTCAAGTTTATCATTCTTTATGGCTGAATAATACTCCATTTTGTAAAAATACCGCATCTTTTTCATCCATTCCTCAGGTGATAGGCATCTTGTTTGTTTCCAAGATTTGGATATCACAAATTGTGCTGGTATAAACATACATATACATATATCACTATGACATGATGTTTTCAGATCCTCAGGGAAAATTCCCTGTAGGGGGATAGCTGGTTTGAATGGGATTTCCAGTCCTAGTTTTTTAAGAAGTCTCCACACTGATTTCCATAATGGTTGCACCAGTCTACACTCCCACCAGCAGTGGAGAAGGGTTCCTTTTTCCCCAAAGCTTCTGCAACATTTGTTGTTGGTTGATTTCTTTTTTTTTCTCTTTTCAAAGTTTTATTGATAAACATATAGCAATGAGACACTTTCAAATCAAATCGAAAGTACAGTTTCAACAAATAATACACTGCATACATTCTTCTCAGTGGTTAATTGCTGTACAAG